>NW_010164441.1:0-63636 GCF_000695765.1 Mesitornis unicolor | reverse complement strand
TAGGGAAAACCAGCAAATTAAAATATGGTAGAACCTCATAAGAGCATGCATGAGAGAAGCAAAATTAATAACAACAACAATACTTGAGACACTTATTCCAAGGATTTTTCTTCCAACAATGTCAGTCACTGTTTTCACCCTATGCCCATGATACTTAATTTTAAGCCTCCATAAAGTAACATAAAATGAGCAAAAAGACTTGAGGAGTTTGTGACTGACCAATAAACCCTTATAATGGAAGAAGGTTCAGTAGAGATGGGCAAGGGTGATGTGCCCATGAATCTCAGGGAATAATGCAGGGTTGACTGACCAGAGTTGCAAAGAAACCTGACTTTATTTCAACACAAAGGGTACCAGAGGGTGGCCTTTGTTTTAGGTGAACAGCTATGTCATCTGAGTGGAACAACTGGTGGTATAAATGTTATTTTCTGAGTTAGCCAGATCAGCACGGTAAGGGGAGTCATCAAATGGTTCAGCCCAACATATAGAAACTACACAACAAGCAAAAGAATTTTAAAGAGAGCAATGGGCTTGAGCTGGCTTTAACCCACATATTCCTTCTTAGCAATTGAGGACACCCAGTGTTGTCATGGTAAACATATTCTAGAGACCTGTAATGGAAATCACACTGGTATAATCGCTGAAATGTGTTTTGCAATTGCTATATCTTCCTAAGCAATTGCTTTCCATGTAGCATTTTATTTATGTTCTTGCTAATGTATCATTGAGCAGACCTTGTGTAAAACAGAATCTATCTAGACTTCTGCTGATAATGTGTTTTTAAAAAGCTGTTACTGGAGTCTCTCTATACTCATTATTTTTGGAGTTTTTTTTCCAACTATAAACCTTGATTCTTATCTAAAACTTAAATGGCAAAAAGTTAAAAGACAGAGATTTATGTCTGGTGGACTAAAAGTAGAAAAAATTGCTGGTCAAAGTGCCATGTTATGTATTGGTTGATATGGAACACTTAAGACCGATCACCTAAAACCATCAACAGTTTATGTGCAATTTTGGAAATGGTTTTCTAGTCATAACAGTAATTTCACAAGCTGTTTTATGTGCAAGACTTTTCCAAGGAAATTCAAGAACATTTGCTTCTAAAGTGCCAATATATTGCTAGTGGTTGACTCACCCTTGTACTTGTTTGTTTTTATTTTGCCAAGACAGTGGAGAGTTTGTGGACTTAGATGGGGCACAGAACTGATAAAAGCTGTGTCTGATTGTCCTCATCAATATTTATTTCAGAAATAAGAATCAGGAGTTGATTCTGCTTTATGCTTTGCTTTATAAAATATTAAACAAATAAAGAAAAAAACATATGGAAGTGTTACTGTCAGTGTCCTCTACTTAAGCTATTTTTAGAGGAGGTTACAGGTAGCAAACCTTACTGGGTTTAACCTTAGCACTCCTGAAGTCATGACAGAACACTCTGTGATTGGAGTTGGGCCAGAGTTTCATTCTCTACTCTTTTGAGTAACTGAAGGATACATACAGACAAAGCAAGATCAAGACATAAAGGGAGTGAGTTGTTTAGCCTTCTGCATATCACTTCTCACTTTTTGGTCTACCATCCATTAGCAAAACCATCTTTTCCCTGAACTTCTTTTAGTTTTATCCTGGTTTGAGCTAAATAGAACTAATTTTTTCTATTTAGTGATTTTACTTTTCAGCTCAGTCTCTTTTAAGTAGCTGAACTTGCTGAAAACTAGCAGCATGTTTTTCCCAAACAGTGCTGCTAGAAGATATGCTCACGGTCAGTTGTCTCATCATGGGTGCTGTGTCTGCGCCTACGGGGTGGGGGAAGAGGACCCAAAACTGACGAACTAGGTATTCCATCCCACATACGTCATCCTTGGTATAAAAACTGAGAGATCACGAGGGTCTCTATCCTTTTTTTACCCTTCTTCCAGTTTTGGAGCCCTTCCATCTTGGACCCTTCCGTCCATCTCGATCCTGCAGAGGCCAAGGCCTGAGCAGAATCCTGCTAGATCATCTGCCGCTGATCCTGATTTGTGTGTTCTGCATCTTGCTCCCACCTGCTGCTGAGTTTGGTCTGGGACTTTTCCAGTGCCCAGCTCTACAGAGCCTCTGGTGACATATTCGTCACTGAGGGGAGGGTGGGGAAAGGATAATTATACAGTATTGGGGGGGGGTGGGGGGAGGATTTTATATTGGTTTTGTATATATATTTGTACATGTTTTTATATATTTCATTATTTTCCTATTTACAATATTATCTGTAGTATTAGTATTATTGTTTCATTAAATCTGTTAGTTTATTTTCCAACCCGTAAAGTCTCTCTCCCTTATTCTCTTTTCTCTTCCCTTCTGGGGAGGGGAGAGGGGTTAATAGAGAGCTTCTGTCCAGGATTTAGTGGCCGGCCCAGCCCTAAACCAGGACAAGTTTAACTGCAATTATTTTAACTGTAGGATCTTTTTTCTTATCTCTAATGTCTCTTGCTAGGTTTAGGGCCATTGGGTTTTGTTCTTGAATTTCTTCCTAAGTATCTGAGAAAGGCTTCTATTCTTCTCTTTTGTTGCCTGTCATTTCCATTTCTTGTATTCTGCTTTTGGCATTATAGTTCAAGAGATATTAACATATGTAAAAAAAGTAGGTCATACTCAAGATGAATAAATATTAAATCAGGATAAAAACTTACCAAGTTTAAACCTTAAATTACGTAATATTTCAGTTATATAAAAATTATTGAGTTCTGAGGAGATTTTTTTTGAAAAATAAATGTTTTACACATATACTGGTGTATTTTACAGCCCTGCATTTTTAGGCAGCTTTTAATTAACACAGCAACAAAACAAAACCCCAGATGACAGCCTACAAAAAAACAGTAAAAGTGAAACCCCTGTATGCAACTGACAAAAAAAAAATCAGATCACAATTTATTTCAAGCACACAGCTTTTTAATCAATTCAGTCCAAAAGGAGACTGCCACTTTGCTTGTCTGCATTGTTACAGAAAGTGCTCTCCTGTGTTGCCAAGCTCACTGTGCTGCCTCTGTCTGACACCAAAGCACTATCTTTTACTGCCATGCAGCCTGCACTATGTGATAAAGTGTAGTTCTCTACCTTGCTGATTATCAGCTCTACTGTAGACAGTGCTTCCTTGTGCTGTAGTATTCCATTTTGAAGTGCTGTCCTCTCCTGCTTTGTCTCCCTTCTGAAATGCCCATCACAGAGAAATTTTAGTTTACCACTTTCACTAAGAGTTTTCATGGGATATGCAGTCTATAAAGGTATTGTTAGTTTCAATTTCACAGTTTTGCATATGTATGTGTATTTGGGTAATGAGATATTGAAAGATCTAGAGCTAGAAGATGATACTCTTATTTATAGAATTGAAAACGTATATTACAAACATCTGTATCAGATGATAAAAAGAGGATAGAAATAATATTTCATTGATTTGATCCATTTTGAGTGAAATTAACCTTGAAATGAAAGGTGAATCCATAGGAGGTCCACAAAGGTGATCGGGGGTTGGAGTACCTCCATGTAAGGCCAGGCTGAGACAGCTTGGGTTGTTTAGCCTAGAGAAGAGAAGGCTCCAGGGAGATCTTATAGCAGTCTTCCACTACTTAAAGGCAGCCTACAAGAAAGATGGGGAAGGACTCTACCAGGGAGTGTAGTGACAGGATGAGGGGCAACAGTTTTAAATTGAGAGAGGATAGATTTAGATTAGATATTAGGCAGAATTTCTTTACTATGAGAGTAGTGAGACACTGGAACAGGTTGCCCAGGGAAGATGTGGATGCCCCCTCCTTGGAAGTGTTCAAGGCCAGGTTGGACAGGGCAACCTGGTCTAGTGGGAGTTATCCCTGCTCATGGCAAGGGAGTTCGAACTAGATGATCTCAGAATCAGAGAATGGTTTGGGTTGGAAGGGACCTTAAAGATCATAAATAACTAAGGCCATCTGTGTTTCAGAAGTAAACACAAACCCCTGTTCAATTAATTCTGAAACTTCCACAATCCAAAAACCCAAACAAGAAAACAATTCTAACTATAACAAAACCAACCCATCTTATTAGGAGAATTTGCTTCCTTGGTGAATGCTCTAACCATTAAACTAGTACGTCTTCATCAATATGTTATTTGAACATAATATCAGGTTTTGATACCACCATTTTGGCCTAATTCCCTGTAGTTGTAAAGAAAGTTAGGTTCCTTAAATAAGTTAGGGAGTAGCAGGAATCAAACAAGGTGCTGTATGCAGGGCCATTCAGAATAAAGGTTTCAACAAAAAAGGCGTAAGGTGTGTTTTGAGATGTTATGGAGGTACCTAACTCATTCAATATATACATATATTCTGTATCTGTATCCCAGTATACAGAAGGGCCACAGCTTTTACTTTTTGCCTGTGATTTCTCCTTTATTAATATGCCATGCTGTATTGGCTGTATTATATCTATGGCCAGAACATGAAAGGAAGGATTACCGCACCAGCCAAATGAAAAAGTTGGCAAAACACATGTTGCTATAGATGACAGAATGAGGAGCAGTAGGTCCTGGAGAAAGAAACTCCAGCTTGGGTCAGGTGGTACTGTACAGTTTACCCAGTTTGATTAATTTTAAATTGTTTAAAAACCAAATGTATCCTTGAAGAAAAAAAATATGGAAAAAAAATCACATTAGTGGGACTTCCATTGATGTATCAGCTGGCAGGCTGGCTGCCTGATTTACAGAGGAAAGGAACTGAAGCAAGGAAAGGATCTGAGGAAAAAAAAAATTACTTTATTTTTTCCCAAACTGCCTAATTTATAGAATTCAATTTAAAGACAGGTTATACTACTTAGGGGGAAGGGGGAGGGGAAGGAAAAAAAAATCCCAAAACCCTACAAACAAACAAAACCCCCAAACAAAAAAGCTTGTTGTTCTCACTTAAAGACTGGAGTCAATTATGATTGAATTATTTTGTTTCAACAAGCAGCTAAAATCAAACTCCTTCCACAGTTCTATTCTCTATCCTTCTCTGCCCACTGGTCTTAAACTAGCAGTCCTTAATATTGTGGGGTTTTAATTTCTCTGAGGATGGACATCAGTTCTTCAAACAACTGCATGACTAGTTCCATAGGTAAACAATATTAATAAACTACTTGTATTACAAAGGAAACACACACAGAGAACAGCAGCATCCTCCATGCCCAGTGCATCCTATCACTTCAGTCTTTGTGAAATTATTGAGAGATAAGCTGACTGTTGTTTTTTATTTTCACTCTCTCTTCTCTGATATTTGGGAGTGAGGTCTGGACAAAATGACAAAATTACTGAAAATTAGTGCGTAATGTTGAGGATTTTTTTTTTTCCATGTGTCTCTTTTATTTTTCTGTCTTCTCTTTGACAGTCCTCAGTCCAGATACACCAAGTGTGCTTCTTTCTGCTTTTTGGCAATCTGACACTGATTATGATGATGAAGATCTGATTAACAAAATGGCAGTTAATTAAACTTCCGACTTCTTGTAACATATGTAATTTAAGGCTACACAAGGTTTTTAGCACAATATTCTTCTGTGAAAAGCACCAGCAGAATAATAAAATTTGTAGCTGTGCTCCGAGAATATCTCTGTTGGTAGAAGGAAACATAATCTTTTTTAATTAAGAGAAAGGTTGATTAATCTGTCCAATGCCTAAGTGGATAGGCATTAGCAGTTAATAACTGTTCTCATTTTGCTAAGTTCTACATTGTAGAAATTTCTGGGGATGAAAATAGGATAAAAGCTGCTTTATTTCTGACTCATTAATTTAAATAAGTTATAGTTTTCTTAATTAGTTATATCTCTTATTGCCTTGCTTTTGAAGGTGGAAACATCTGCAATATTTAAAAGTATTAATGCTGAAATAAACATATAATACTATCTTGTAGAGTTTCACAGTATGTCCTCATGCTATTAGACAGAGGTTTTAGTCTCACTTGCTCATGTCTCCAAAACATGGGAAATCAGTAATGCACGATTTTACAAGGAAATGTCTTAAAATCTGGATGCTTATTCCACTGTGATTCTTCAAATGACAGTGGAGTTACTTTTAAGGTAGAATAGGTAGGATCCCATGTGTGAGATCAAGTTCTGTATGTAACTATCGCGTTCTGTAGAACTCGAAAGAACATTTTCTCATACCAACTTTTCTTATTTGGGATTAGTGCTAATAACCATACACTAGCTTTTTAGTTATGAAAGTACAAGTAAAAAACATATATTACAAATGGAAAGAAAAGACAGTAACAGCTCAGCTCACTTTTACTTCACCCCAGGTGCAAACTGTTGCTACTCAGAGCAGTTCACAGCTGCATCCCCTTAACATCATCTGAACTGCAAGAACTCCAAAATCAAACTACAGTGAGTAGCAACAGCTGGGTTTTACTGCTGAGCCAGATTTCCCCAGAGTTTTAGTAGTGCAAACAAATTATTTTTAGTGGTACATTATAGCCTAATTAGTTTAGCATTCTCAAAGTAGGCTTTTGTGAATACCTCTCTCAATTATTTTCTCCATAAGACATCATACAGTGAGACAGTATTCCCCCAAGACTGATGTTCCATCCTCTTTGTTAAAATCTCCAGAGTCCTGGTCAGTTTGTCTTTGCAGAAAACCAGGCAGAATTAAAAGCTTCCTGCCTACTTGAGCACACGTACCAATGTTGTTTCCTTTGCTGAAGAGCTCTATGATTTGCAGAAACTAGGAGAAATAGTGAAAAACTCTGCCTAATAAAGGGAAAATATTGTTTTGTGAGATGTCAGCCTCTAAATATTATGGGTGTTCCCTACTTTCCCACCCCCTTAATTTTTAATGGTTAGTGGAGGAAGAAATATAACCATAAAGTACTTGTGAGGAAGAGATAATATCTGAAAACCTTGACTAATTCCAGTGATAACCTACAAATAGAAACCTTTAAAGTATGCTTACTGTTCTGACAGCTGACTTTCCAGTCTTTGATAAATGGTCTCTCACTTAAGTGAAAATAAATGCAGTATATGATATTGATTTTACTGTAGCTCATTGAAAGTTCTGTGATGTAGGTAATATTGTGGAATTGTGATATGATAAAATAACTACTGGGCAAGAATGTTCTTTGTCACTTCTATACCTTCAGCTTTCTCTTTATCTCTGCTTCATGAGGATGCGTAAACCCTTAGAAACAACATATATGTACTATCCACTAATTTTTACAGTCAAAGAAAAAAATTAGGATCAACTTTGCACATAATGATACATATGTTCAACTTACATAATTTCTTGATAGGGCTCCTTCTATATGTCAATTTTATCATCAGCTTAAGTATTTTCATGTTCAAGTCTCGAATTTGTGTGACATTTGAATGTCTTATTAGGAAATGCGTTTCAAAAAACTTCATTTCAGAGCTGCTTTTAGTAGCTTAGCATAATATAGATGTGGATGCATGCCCTGGCATTATTTCAGAGCTTTGACAAATATGAAGTTAGTCATATAAATATGGGTATTTAGCTACCCTGGTTTAGTGCTGTGAGGAACTACAGGAAGTGAAGAATGGGTGGTTACCTACTGTTATTTTCTGTCACTAATAGTAGTTTGCTTTCTTCTTAAGAGTATATTGCAAGGACAGAGCAGAGCAATAAACCAGAAATAGGCAGAGCTAAGGAGCAGTGAACTTAACTGACATGTTTTATAGCAACTGTTGAATAAATAAACAAAACTTGTTCTGAACATTCATTTACTTTAGCTTCCCTATAGCAAGTATGTGGCTGTGGGGGAAATTTCTAAATAAAATTACTTTTCTAGCAATATTTTCCTGTTGACAGCAGTACTGAGTCTGCTTATATAAACAAGATTTCAGGTGGCTGCCAAAGACTACCTGAATCACATTATCTTCCTCAGCTCAGAGCAGGTATAAAACAATTAGTGGTTTATAACTCCTGATTAATTAGGTGCAATCAGGCCTCTTGTTATTGAAGATGTACTAGAACTGTGGTACCTTGAGAAATAATGAGAAAAGGAAACATATATTTAAAAAATTGTCAGAGCAAAGGACCATCTGCGTTGACAGGAAAAAGGAGAAAAAGAGGACAAGTCATTCATCATAATGTGTGTTGCCACATGATGCTTATCTCTAGAATATTTTCTTTTTGTTGTTTTTATTGATCCTGCTGTATATTCTGGTTACATATTCAAGCAGAAATCTGAATCAGATCCTAAGTACAATATATGGAAATACCAGTATAATTTCTGTTTCACATATTGCCTTCTGAGTCACTAAAGCTAGCTTGAGTTAGAGCTACACTGGTAGACACTTCTAAAATAATTACAGATGTAGTAATTGGTGTTCTTAAATCTCCTGACCCTTGTGTACTTCTGTGTTGTTCTTTTACTCCAGTCTTGCTTTTCATTCAGCAACTGTCACTGACTTTTATGTTTACAACAAATTCCATGCAGGTACTCCTAGGTATGCAAGAAAAATCTTTTCGGTCTCCTGTGAAGTCTGGCTGTGTCCTTTTGTGTTGTGGAAACATCCCCAAACTGAGTAATCTCCCCTGATCTAGATGAACACCAAGGGCATGATACACTGCTGATCTGTATTGCACCTTTTCACAGGAACATATTGTGCAATACATTGTACACAGGAAAGACCTAAAATAGAGACCATCCATCTGATTAGTTTGTTGTTATGGTTTAAAGGTTAACAGCCTGAAAGGGAAGGACAGGTGGTATCTATAGGACCTTGAGAGGTAAGAGAGAGGTATTGTTCCCTCCCATTTCCGGAAAACCGAGGAGGCTTGAGGCGTCACGGGCTTTTCCTTGTTTCCTGGGCAGTCTCTTATCGCATCTTAGGGTGGCTGGGGCTACCTCCACGTGCTCGGCAGCATCCACCACCACCCACTCCCAGCACCACTGCGGTCCCTGGTGATGAGTCACAGCAGTCGCAGCGGCCACGAGGCACTGTTTGGACACTTCCACTCGGGACTACTGGGATCGAGTTCTGTATATAGTTAAATATCCTTTGTCCCTTTTAATTAATTCCCTTTTCCTTTCCCCTGCTGTTTTTCACTGAACTTGTTACAGTCTTAAGTTCCACCCTTGTGTGTAGCATCTCTTCTGTATTCCCATTTTTTATCCTTGAGAGGATGGGAGACAATAGAAAATTATGTTCCCTGTTTAATTTGGGTTTGCCCTGAGCCCTAAATGGAGATATTTGTGTATACAATGTGTTTGTTACTCATCTGGAAAGAAAATCCGTTTTCATTTGCAATTGGGTAAAATATTCTAAAGATGGAAGCAGTAAAAAAAGAGAATAACATTAAGACAAGGAGTTTATTTACTTACTTGCTTGCATTCTGATTAATCAGGTGTAGCACTTAATAGTAGAACAGCACTGAAATATTACTGCTTAAAAATCTATTCAAAAGTCTAAATTTAGAGATTTTTAAAAGCTCTTATATTCTTCCTAACTCACTTTTCTCCTCCCTTTTATGCCTGTTTCATAAGTACATCTAATGGTTTCTATTTAAGTAAAGAATCAGGTTGAAGTACTATTTTGCTGTTATGAATGAACATTCTTTATATATAGAAGCGGGTTTGATGTCAGAATTAGACAAGGGGAAGCACTGATTTATGTTTTTCTCAAGTGCCGCAATAACCTAGCAAAGCAGATTAATTATGAAAAAATATTGAGTAGGTCTCAGTAATCTCAGCAAATGTTGCAAGTATCAAAGTTACATGAATTCTTACAGTCATGGTATACCCAGTTGTCATCTGCAACTTGAATGAGTGGATAAAACTTCTCTTTTCTTCTTCCTCCTCCTTGGTTTTGGACTTGAGGAGAGCACAAAAAAATATTGGGGTTAAGTGATTCCTTTTTACTCTACTCACACATTCTTCCCTTGAGGATATAATTACTTAGAACCATTTAACTAGCTAATAAATTAGCCATAGGCAAAATCTCTGTCCTTAAAGATCAGGTACCGGTGAAACTGTTTTCTGAATCTGGAAATACTTGGACAAATTTATTTGAATGAACTTTCTAATGCCATTTCTCAGAGCTGTCATAAGTGTCCTCAATGCAGCTAACAGCATAGTGGAACAAAGGATTTAAAGAGCACTCCTGTGCTTTTGTGTAGACTATGAAGGTCTGGCTGGATTCTGCACAACCTAAAGTAGTCTTAAAGTAACTCCAAATGTGTTAATTAGCAATATTTTTAAAAAGATTTACACATTAGGTGAGCACACAGTCTCTCAGAAATGCTTTGACTTTGCTGTACGGCTCTAAAAGGAGCCTGATGAGATAAAAGGAGTAGGAGAAAAGCACATCTACCAGTAAGGTGCCTATTTTCTTATTCTATAATAATTTTTCACTTTTAAATCATGTGCTACTGGAATCACAAATGCTAAGTTTAGTTAATGCACTGATAGAACTTAAGAGATGTGGAATGTGTAGGAAGTATAGTTGTCCAAAATGACAAAATGTTTTTAGAATACTCTTCATGGAACATGCATATCTAAAGTACTTTTAAAAGACAATGTATTTTTTTATTATTGTACTCAGAACCTTATACTGCTTGTATAACTATTATTTGTAAAGAAAATACCACAATAATCAATACAATAAGACAAGTCAGAAATATAATATATAGTAAATAATATAAAATATAATTTTTGAAAAAACAAACTTATTTTATCACACCATGAATACCGAATTCAACTCACATTTTAGTTATTTATTTTATCTCTTTTCTTTTTTTTTTCCCAGTTAAAATCCTTTTCTTATTTTCTCAGAACAAAGGATAAGTACTAACCTTCAGTAAAAAATTCTAATTGCTGTTGATCAAATGCAATAATTTGTTCCACAGCTTAAAAATGCTGTATAGTCTTCTGAGTCATAGTAAAACGTAGCATATGGACTGACAAAGAAAAAGGTTATGTGAAATTCAGTGTCAGTTGGAAACCTATTTCCTTTTTTGAGCTTTGCAAGATCAATTTCTAAATGTAATGACCTACATGTATGTGTTAGTAATGGAAAGTGAAAATATTTTGTGGATTTAGTTACAGCCAAAAATACATGTTTTAAGGTGCTTTTTCCCTAGAAGTTTTTGCTGAGTGACTGAAAGAAGAAGTAAAGCTTTAATAAAGAGAAAAGGAAGAATAATAAAAATTTCTCAGTTGTTGATAGAATACAGTGTAAATTCTGTTGTCCACTGCATGTCATGTTGAAATGAATCACCTGGCAATTGCTGATTAACAGGAGCATTCTATTTTCCCTTTAGCTTTCAAGGCACTTTATTTAATTTAGTAGTTAATTCAAAGGTGTCACTGCACTGCAAATTTCCTTCTGCTGAGAATCATGTGAGCAACAAGAGATATTATGAAATGAAAATTATCTAGTTCCAAAAATTTGACCATAGTTATTTTTAAGGAAGAATGTGGAAGGGAGAAATTGTCTGTAGAAAAATTTTTATCTCTGTGATTATACTTGATCCAATTAGATGCATTTTAACCCGAGTAACAAAAATTAATAAGCTCTGCCCAAAACAGTCATTTGCAAAGTATTCAAGTGCAAGAATGTATGCATATATCTTCCTATAAGAAAATGTTTAGTCTGAAATATTTTACATTCCTATTTATTTTGGGGATATAATCTAATATTACCTGGAATGTGTTATTAAGTGAATAGATTTAGTTCAGAAATCTGATGTGGGCTGGAAAATGATTACCAGCTTTAATGGCATTGATACGTCAAATGCATTAGTACTCAGGTGAAAGAAGTAGAAGAGAAGATCTCCCACACAATGCATGCTATATTAACTGTAACTAAATGGGGGAAAAAAAGTTGCTTTAAAATAATAATAATCTAAGCTATTAAATGCATCGAGAATAAAATTACTCCACTTGATCTGTCTTATTGCATTGTATGAAATGTTTCAGAATTATGAAAGCTAGTAAAATGAATATAATCACATATGCAACTTCATTGAAATTTATGGTAAATACAGTATATTTATCCTTAAATATTTAAAACAGACTATCATAAGAATAAAATACAGTGTTAAAAACTTATCTTTTTTTGTCTTTTTTTAAAATTGATAACAAGTTACTCCAGAGCTAAAAGAGAAGGATAATTTCTTCTTTGTTTAAAAGGGGATGGTCAAACTTCTTCAGATAAGGTTGCTCAATGTTTGTTGCTTTCACTCTGCAGGCCTTTACAATTATACTAGAAATAGTCCATGCGGAGACTTGAGTAGACAGGAAAAAGGAAAGTGCCTGAAAGAAAGGAAGGATGAGAAAATACATGTAAAATGAATACAGTTAGCTGTACTGCTGTTGCAGCCATTCATCTACTGGCAAACAAAGCACCTGCCTATAGGACACAGAAGATATGTATTGAAGTTAAAAAGCATGATGTACACTGAGCCTATATCCAGTTTTGCTTCTTACACTGCTGATGGGTGCAAGTGTTGCATATGGTTCAGAAAGGTGAAAACTCTTGTTTTGAAGACCAAGCAATAGTTAGACCTCAGGGCAGATGTCCTCTGGGGAACGTGAAAAGCTATCTGAGTGGGGCACACCATTAAGCCTACCATTTGGCAAGACCTTTGCATGCTGGAGCCTGAGAATGCCACGTGAAAGAGTTTGGAAGAGATCACACTCTCTGTCACTGCTTCAGGATTCACACCCTGGACCTTGCAAAAGATCCTTGAAAGGGAACATGCATAACGGTAAGACCCTTGACGAGTTCTCATCAACAGCAAACACAGATTGGGATGCCTTGCCTTTAGTTAGAAAGCAAAGCTACTAGCTGAGAGCATTTTGATTACAGAAATGTTTCTGTTCTATTGTCCTCACTTTCCAAGCAGCATGAAGTCATGTAGCTTGTTGGGCTTTGAAGGTGTCATTGGCATATTCTTGATGATAAGACTTTCCCAGTCTCTACATAACTGTGGTTCTCATGGAGTATAGGGACCCCATGATCCTCGAGAAGTATGAAGAGGCACTTTCATTTCTGGTTTCAGCAAGTAGCTTGCAGATGGGATCAGCTGTGGGTGGTGTTCCTCAAGAAGGGTCAGTGAGGATGCTCTGCCTCTTACCAGCACACCATCATGTCCAGTTGAGAGAGATGTCCATGGGATATAATTTGATTGATCACTACAAAATAGGGATGTGGACAAAGTTTTACATCAGGAGCAATTCCAGGGCAATTTTTTGTTAGCTACTGTGAAAGTAACATTAGTACTCTACTGAACTGGTATAAGACACAAGTTGAACAATTCCTTGATCTAGATGAGTGAACGTGGCAAGGAACAGGCCACAATAAATGTGAGATAACCTTTTGACCAAATGAGATAGGCTAACTTCCTCAGGTTCCTCCTCCAACTTTCTTGTTTAAACGCTGAATTAATCTTTCCCATGCAGCTACTCCAGTGGTTATTAAAGCTGATCAATTTATTTGTGAAAGAACCAAGTTTTTTTTTCACCAGTGAGAAGGAAGCTGCCATATTAATTTACTTCATAGTAGAAACAGCCCTGGGAGAACAAAATAAGCTTTGCTCTGTGCTGCATTTAAATGAATACATATGCATGTTTCATTGGAGTATGTGTGCATTTTGTTGTTATTCTCCTTCTCTCATGTTCTCCTCCATTCTTTAAAGAGAATTCCATTAAATTCAGTACTTAAATGTGGTTGTTGGGGGCAAAATGTATATAGTCAAACTGACAGCTTTCAAAACTTTTTTTGGAGAGTTAAAGCACAGAGAAGGTTTAAAATCAATGATTAAGCAGAAGTTATTTTTCATTTTACCCCCTAAAAGGGGAGGGAGTTTCTCACCAATACACTCTTTATGTACTGAGGTAGACTGTATGTATTGTAAATTTTTTTAAACGCAGTCACTGGACCTTTGGAGAGAGTATGGGTGTCCACAAAATTGTGAACAGTATGTCAGAGCTGCAATTTGGTCTTGTGGCAGATGTACCCATCCTACTAAAGACCTGAGAAAGACCCAACAAAGACAGTGCTAAAGTTTCTGACCCTGGAGGCGCCAGGACTGCCTCCCCGACTCACAGCTCATGTCTGGTTCACACAGTGGAGGTCAAAGGCAGGAAAGTTGGAGTCCTCAGCCAACAGGGGTCTGACATGATCATGTATTGACCACAGATCAGATTCGACCAGGGTATAAATGGGGCCCTGTCAGAGGACTCATTTGAGTCGGTCCTCCTCAGGATTCTCCCCTTGAGTTGGGACGCCACTTAAGGTAACTTCTTGAGATTGAGAGCCCTCCCTTTTTGGTGAGTGAGTGCACATTTTGGATCATTTGGCCAAATCTTAAGAATTCTTAACTGAGCTGTGTCTGGTAATATTCCCAACCAGCATATCGAACCTGTATTTGTTAAATGTCAGTGGGATGTTGTTTTGGTGAATGAAGTTTTGTCTGCTTAATTTCAGTTGCAGATTAAAGCTTGTTGGAGTTCATTATTTGTGTACGTGTAGCCATTTTGGTGTGATTCCGTGACAGGTCTAGAGAAGACTTTTCCAAGTTTTCTGAAATAAAGCTATGACTTTTTCAGATCGTAGCTTAATGTAACACAACAAATAATTAAAACCTGACTTAGACATTTGGGAGACTTTCTGATGGTGTCATAATGGTGAATGGTCTGTTCTTTATGTAAATTAATTTATCAAAATGAAAGGTATATAGGTGTAACAGTAGTCATGTCCATTAGCTGTCAGGTTGAGTAAAAGAAGTCTTAGAGACTGTTTTAAAGAGAAGATATGCCAGTGTCAGAGGGAGACTGATTATTAAGTAATTGATTGGTTATTTTCTACAATCCACAAAGTACAACTGGAGTAATTCAGTTTGATTTCCTTCATGAATATGGACAACAGGCTTGCCTAAATTGTTAACGTTCAAAATAAAATGTACTTAGTGATACATCAAAGGCCTTGACAATCTTATTCATTTAAAAGGCATAGTCTGTCACCACAAGAAAAGACTTTGCTATGAATTGATAAAAACAGATGTATCACTAAGATTTAATTTATGTCTGGCCAGTTTTTCAGTCACTTATTGTAGTCTGTTTTCTACAGTTCTTAGGAGAAAAAAAAATCACAATAAAAAACAAAAAACCCCCACCAAAATAAAAGGCAAACAGATTACATTTAATATTTCTACCAAAGAAAAACTTCTGTTCTCCAAACTGCATGTGGATCCTGTTGGATCATGTCCACTGATTCCCTTTTTCCAATAACATCTTGGGACACACGATCTCATTTTAAGAAATACCACTAGGTTTTTGTTAGTTAGTTAGTTTGTTAGTTTTCAATTATCAATTAATGTATTCAGTAGTATTTTAAAAAACACAGTCTAGAAGTAAAAGGCTGAGTTTAAACTGGTTGTTATTCCAATACAGAGATGATTTTGGGAATATCACTTTATCATATCTCAGACTGAAGCTCCCATTTTATACAACAGAAATCCTGAACTTTATTGAACCCTAAACTGATCTCCTTGCAGGCATTAATCTTGTTTTGTGCAAGTTTTGAAAAATGAATGATGGGATCCAAGTAGTCAATTGCAGAGATTTTAGATGTTTGGGGGTTTTTTCTCTATTCCTTTGGACTGAAATTCTTGTGCAGCATACCAAATAAGCATTTTCAGCTATACAGTCATATGTGATGCGATTTTTTTCATCTGACTGCAAATAAATTGGTTGCATTTAAAAGCTACTTCATTCTCCAAACAGGTATGTATTCTTCATGCTAGGAGCGTGTTATGGTTTAAGGGTTACCAGCCTGAAAGGGAAGGACATGTAGTGTCTGTAGGACCCTGGGGGGTCAGAGATCAGTACTGTTCCCTCCCCTTTCCGGACACAGTCTATAAAAAAAACGAAGTTTTCGCGGGCTTTTCCTGGTTTCCTGGGCTGCTTCCTGTCGCATCTCGGGACAGCTGGGCCTAGCTCCACGTGCTCGGCAGCATCCACCACCACCCACTCCCAGCACCACTGCGGTCCCTGGTGACGAGTCCCAGCAGTCGCAGCGGCCACGAGGCACTGCTCAGACACTTCCACTCGGGACTACTGGGATCGGGTTTTGTATGTACTAAAATATCCTTTGTCCCTTATTAATTCCCTTTTCCTTTCCCCTGTTGTTTTCATTAAACTTGTTACAGTCTTAACTTCCAACCTTGTGCGGAGCATTTTTTTTTTTATTATTATTCTCTCTCTATTCCCTTTTTCTTAATCCTCCCCCTGGGAGGGGTAGGGGCAATAGAGAGAAAATCCTGCTCTCTCTCTCTGACCCTTAAACGGAGACAGAGCGTATCTATCACTGTACTTTTGTGCAACACGGTTATTCCCATAGAGATGTTTAATATGAGAATACATTAGTGCATTAAATATGATTCAATAATGCACCTTCGCATTCATTACAGGAATGAGTGACAATTTTTTTGGTATGACAAGTGCATAGGAAGGTTGTGCTTTAGTGACTCTATGTAATTGTTTTTCTAACAAAGGTGAAGACAAGGAAACTAAAATAAAGTTTGTTTTGTTTTGTTTTGTTTTCATTTATTCTGATATGTCTTAAATTATAGGTCTATTGAGAATTCCCATGTGTTCTATATGAATTCAGTCTAGTACTTTATCTTTGAAATACATGTCTCTCAAATATATTTCAAAATCAAATCCAGGTACACAGAAGATGGGAAACTGTTCAATGTTAGACATACTAGACATGGTTTTATTTGGCCAGATACAGCCACTACCATCCCTCTTTCCCCCTCTTTTCATAATATAATTTGTTGAAAAAAAGTATAATTGGAGATGCATTTACAGAAGAAAGCATCCAAGGATATCTGGCCACCTGACCACTATTTTCATTAGAGGGCAGTAGTTTCTCATGTCCCAGGATTGTTATTTTCTAGATAATTTTACTATAAATTCACAATAAGAGCTGTTTTGTCAAATGCGCATTCTTTTCTCTTAGTTTATAAGATTCATAGCTTTCTGTGTTCTAGGTATAAAATGAAAGATGAAGAATAATACCTTGAAGTTTTGAATAAAAGTCTGAAAGAGACTGTTTTTATGTGTAATGTATCATACTTTTTTCATTCTTCTGTTTTCATGGGAGGATTGAAACAAGATGGGAAGCTACCTATCATTTTCCCTATGTTCTCCTTAAACGCCTTATGAAATGTTGTAAAATTAGATAAAAGGAGATTTTGTTTTTGCCTAATATCTTATTTGTAAGGTAATGTTAAATTAAAGAGAATTATTCAATTTCAGTGGAACAAACAGCAGCCTGTGATAGTTTTCTTCTTTATCAGTATTTATTTATTTATTTTAGCTCAGGATGTTCAGGGCAGGTTTATCAGGTTTTATAATGGCAAAACCACTCGATACCTCAGAGCTAAGCACAAGCTTTCTGAACAAACTAAAAGGTTTGGACATGCCTGAACGTGCTCTGAATTCTGCAGTGTACTCCCACAGGGTGCATGGTGTTTATATTCCATGTTTCTTCTTCCTTATTTCTTAAGACATTATTTCTCTGGTTTATTGTTTATTAGTATTGTAGTGGTGTCTAAAAGCCCTTCTCTGCTTGGCTGGAATTGTGTAACAGAGGTTTTGTTTTGCTTTATTTACCTCCAGTATATTAATCACTTTCTCTTGATTCACATACAGCTGTTGAAATTTCAGACTGTGTAACACAAGTTTTATGGGTTTCAAGAGAGGCACATTAAACTTGCCTTGAGCTTTTGAGATGAAAGGTGATGTATGAGTTCAAAGTAAGATCATATTCACTATAATGCAAATGAAAGCTGAAGGAAACAAATATGTAGCTGAATGGTTGAAAGCTCGAAATTTGAAGGATCTTTCATCAATGATTGTTGATATTTTTGGAGCGCATGTTCCTCCTTATAAGTAATAACCGGTGCAGGAAAGAGGACAACGGAAACCAGAACAAAAATGCATTGTGTTTCATGTGAAAGCTGTTGTGAGATTTCTTGTTGAATAATTTAAGACACCTATAATTAAACTGAAATGAGATCTCTTAATCAGTAAGATTCTAATTATTTTGTAATACAGGTATTTAATTGCTTTCAAGACAAAATTAAGTTGTGGTTTTGTTGGTTGTTTTGTTTTTAATACCAACTAATAAAATGTACTGTTGACTATTTTTTTAAGCGTGATGCTTACAGGTTTAAATGGAATTATCTGAAGAAGCAGAAGCCAAAAAAATGCCCAGCCCAAAACCGAAACCCAAAAAAACCTGTTTGAGAATGTTTGTGAAAACTGAACTATGAAATCATAGAATTATAGAATGGTTTGGGTTGGAAAAAACTTCTAAAGATCATGATGTCCAACACCCCTTTCCATGGACAGAGACATCTTTTGCTATAAAACAAATGTTTTTTAAATTAAATGACTGGTGGCAAAACTCCAAGTACCAACAAACCTGGAAAAATCAACAGTGGCAACAGAGTTGAGTGAAGGAGAAGGGCATCTGTTTGGTGGATTTTTATTGTTTGTTTGTTTGCTTGTTTTGGGGGCTTTTTTTGTTGTTGTTTTAATATAAGTAGGTTTTTAATTATTTGAATCATGAGTGACATATAACTCCTTTTTTAGTTCTCATTTTTTTTCGTTATCAGGTTAGTATGGGGACATGTAAATTAGTAATTTAGAACAAACATCTTACATAATTCCAGTTTATGTGTTTCTTCATGGAGTGGTGTCAGAAAGCATAATCTGGTTTCCTTTTGTTTGAAATTAAACAAAACAACACAAAATAAAATAAAAAAAGACTCTAGGAATGCACATAATGCACTCCAACTGCACATTCAATACACAGAACAAATCTAGATACCATGCAAATAAACTCTGAAAAAATACATAGTGTGTGATATCAGAACCCCTCAGTGAACAATTATGTTTTACAGATCTTATCTTGCCAGTCTTCACTCTTGAAGATAATTTGTAGTCAGCTTCTCTTATAGCAATCTTAAGTGTGCCTGTGTGTGTTATTCAGTGTATATACCTGTTCGTAAAGTATTTAAACTGTACATAGGCTAATAAACAGAACTTAAGAAACCTGTAACAAGGATCATGTGACAAGCTTTGAGCCTAAGATGGAAGCAAGAAAATTGTGGCTCCAGTTGTAAGACAAGGATCGATAACTGTATATAGTATTCTGTATAACTGCAGAATTAGGGGAAACGTGATCTCATGCAGAGCTTCAAATTAAGAATTCTTGGATTATGTTGATTTTTCTTATATCTTTTACTCATTTTTTGCCACCTAAATACTTAAATAATCTTTGGGAGATAATTATTCTATTGTCTTCTGTTGGTGTACTACTGTAGTAAGAAAAGAGAACCAGACAATCTACTCACCTGCATAGTTTGTGGAGGGGAAAAAAAAAATCACTGTTTAATACAGTATATTCCAGTCTGAAAACTGTTGTTTTTCTAAAAGGTACAGTGGAGAAGGCTTGAAAGCAGGGAGTATTAACAACAGTCAAAAAGAAAAATGAACACCAGCATATTCAGAGCATATATTTCCATCCTTCTCCTCATTAAGTCTCAACTGCTTTCTTTCGGGAACCATATAAAGTGGGAAACTGAAGTTTGAAAAGAGCCTTTCAGCTGACACTGTCCTAAATCACTCCCTGTTCTAGGGACCTTTTTCTGGTTTAAGTAAGTTCTCCCACTGAAGTTGTCTCGTCAGTTCCAAATAGCACAACAACCTCTAAATATCCACTTCAAATTTATGTACATCTATCATGGATGACATTTCCCCTGTTATAAGAGTATGAGAACCACTGGCAGAAGAGCAGACTGTGTAGTCCCTGCGCATTTGTTTCTGGTGCACTCATAGTAGAAGATAACACTTTCTAATATTAAATATTAAGATTAGCAAAATAATTTTATTGAAGTGTTTTGTTTTCATCCAGACCTAGTCCTCTATGAATCTAAGAAAGAAATATAACAAGCCATGGTCTAAAAATCATACAAGCACTAGCAGCAGTGTGTAACATGTATATGAAGAGCAAAGAGTGAAGAAATGTATGAAGCACCTAAAATTATGCAAGTGTTAAATCCACAATAATGAAAAAAACTACTTCAAAAAGTTCACTAAATATTTATATGCATGCACATTGTGGGGTTTTTTAAAAAATATATTATATATATACAAAATATACAGTAACAAAAATATCTCTCTGACGCTGAAGTTTTCATCTTTGAATTGCATATATCTAGTCCCACTGAGGGTCCTCATTAGAAGTTCTGCTACTGAAATCTAATGCAAGACGGGCAGGGGAGAAAAGTTCTGAATTCATTAACTACTATTTTGTCTCCAGTGAAGAATTACGAGGAAATAGAAGAGACAAGCCTTTACATAAACTGAATTATATTCCTCACTGAGAATTACTGGTTGGAGAAGAGTTGTAGTTCTGAAGATTTATCCAAATATATATTTTTTAGTGTATCCAATTATATAGAGGTTTTTTAAAATATTCTTTAGATATCTGTCTGGTAACTCCGAAATCACACTACTATTTAAGTCTAAGAACTAAATAGGCTTAGTGTTTAACTTTGGCTTCTAGAAAATAGCTTTCCTAAAGTTCTAAAGTATACTCAGGTCAAAGTATTCTTAAAACAATTACAACTGCTGTTATCCAGGTAGGTATTAAGTCACAGAGCTACAATATGCACTACTCCGTGATCACCTTTTTCAGCCTTTACCTGTAACGCTGCTGCTGTCTGCTGTTGTTTTGAAACTTATTTTCATAACCGGATTACAGTACACCAAAAATATCAGGCATGTTATGCCAGCAGTTTCACCTCTGCTTCCAACCTGAACATCTAGAACTGTCCATTTAATTCCAAAAAAGATACTAAAATGTACCAGTAAATAACTTGGAAAGGGGAAAAAAAAAAAAGCTCTATTAATTTTTTCTCCTGGGAATGACTGAGAATTTCTTGTGAATCTATGTCTTGTTCTAAAACTCTGTATACCAAGTGACTATGGTTTGCTGTGTGGCTTGGGCCTAATCCCTAATAATCTTCAGGGTTTATCCTGAAAAAAAACACCCAGTAGTTAGCACTGAATTTCACCTTCTTTCTTTTTCTGCTTGGTCACTTAAGAAGAGAACACTGATATGAATATGTGATCGAAGTTGAAAATTTTACTAAGGCATTTTGGATTATTTTGTTTTGTTAGCTAAATGACTTCTCTATTGCACACTCCAAGATCCAACCAGAAACCTCCTAGAAACTGACATGTTAATGTTACTGATTCAAACCACTAAACAGAAATGAATCATGCCTTGTAAAATGATGAACCACTAGAAATAATGAATTACAGTTATTTTACTTATCAAATCTTGTCAAGATAGAAGACTTTCACAAATGGAATTTGAGAGACTTATGTGGCTATCTGACACAAGTTACTGAGGCTCTAAGGAAAACAGCAGTTTCTTACTGGTAGTTATGTGAAGCAGTAGCTGCTGGGAGAGGGGAGACTTATGTGATGCTTACTCTAAAATTTATAAATAGCACACAAACCAACCTTGTCTTTAAGGATAGCAGATGGCTTTCATCTCTAAAGAATCTTCCATCAAGCCTTACCCTACTGTGAAGAGGAATGACTTTGGGAACTTTACAGCTGGGCTGTTGCACAGTAAGGTCTCGGTCAATATTTTTTCTAGGCAGTTTCTTTAGTTTCAGCAGCAGATGCTGCACTAGTGTGAGCAGAAAAGATGATGAACATAATAATCTAACCTCATTTAAGAAAGATGTTTTGGACAATAAAGGCTAAGAAAATCTTAAATTTAGGAACCATTTTTACAGTGAAAATCACTGGCACCATGAACTGAGGATTTTGGTGGTTCCCAAACAGAAGTGAAAATCACAGAATGGTTGAGGTGGGAAAGGACCTCTGGAGGTCATTTGGTTCAAACTCCTTGCTCAAACAAGGCCAGCTGGAGCCGGCTGTCCAGTACCACATCCTGTCAGCTTTTGAGTATCTTCAAGGATGGAGACTCCACAACTACTCTGGGCAGCCTGTGCCAGTGCTTAGTCATCCTCACAGTAAAAAAATATTTCCTGATGTTCAGAGGGATCTTTGTGTGTTTCAGTTTGTGCTCATTGCCTTTTGTCCTGTCACTGGACACCACTGAAAAGAGCCCGACTATTTATACACGTTGATAAGATCTCCCCTGAGGCTTCTCTTCTCCAGGCTAAACAGACTCAGTTTGTTTAGCCTTTCTTTATAGGAGATATGGTTGAGTCCCTTCATCATCTTCATCAGGCTCTTTCCAGTTTGTTGATGTCTTTCTTGCAATAAGTAGCCCAGAACTGGGCACAGCACTCCAGGTGTGGTCTCACCAATGGTGACTAGAGGAGCTGGATCACTCCACTCAACCTGCTGGCACAACCTTAAAATGAAAAAAAAAATGTTGGCAGAAATAACAAAGCTTTTCATGAGAATCACAACTGAAGCTGATCATTTTTTCTTTCACTAACCATGAATTTCTTCTAAACAACAAGCTCATTACAAAAATATCTTTGGAGGATAAACTGTGTTTTACATGCCTTACAAGATGTAACTAAATTGGTTGCTAATGAAGGTTAAATTCAGACAATCAACTTTCATATACTTACCCATGTTTTCTCTTTGATTTGCAAAATTGCATCAAAATTCTCTCCAAATTGAGAGGGTTTAATTTTTTTTTGCTTGTTTGCTTTGTTTGTTTGTTTTTAATTCTTATTATCTGTTTACATGGAAAATGTACAAATATTAATGGCTAGGACTGCAACACATCCAGTCTCACCTAGAATTAAGATGTGTGAGTGCCACTGCACCAGAAATAATTCTAGAGCAAGGCAGTAAGGGAAACTTTTTAATCCTTTTAAGAATACATGCTTTTTTGATCTATGTTTATGTGTATTGCATTTACTGACACTAGGTCTTGACAAGTGCTTGCATATGCTTCAAGGAACGGTTGCTGGGACAAAGGACAAAGGAGCTTCTGTTTAAAAGATTTAGGTTGTATGCGATGTTTTAAGCATGGAACATGAAGTCTCTGTGGGGATAGTGAATTTAGTGACACAAAAATTTTCAAAATTTCTTCATGCCTGCTTGATGTAAGCACAGTCTATAACTATTTGTTTGTGATATTCTTATCATTCTCATAATGCTCTAGAGCTAAGGTTACATTCACATGTAGTCAGCTGCATCTCTGTTTGTTTGTTGGTTTTTTTTTAATTTAAGGTAGGAGTCTGAATTTCCATGATATTGAGAATTCAAATCTGAGAAAGTTATTGGTGGTAGGTAGTGAGGACTTCAGAAAGCTAGATCAGTTGAAAGTAAAAGGATTTGAAAAAGTGTTTGTTTACCGGTGAGCATGACTGACACTGGCTCTTTGAAATTATTCCCCTTTTAAAAAAAAAAAAATTGTATCCAAAGTTTGAAAGGATAAAATATTAAATTTCATACTATGTGTATTGATAACCTCCTGTACTTCAGCTATCTATATAACAACATTTTACATAACAGCTTGAAATTAGTGACTTAGTGAAACAGCTTTGTCACTAAAATGGGATCTAGAAAATTTCAGCTTTATTAACCTTGTAGACTAGTGTAATCAGAGAAGTGGTTCATAATTAAAGATCAACAACCTGTTACAATTGTTTTTTTCTTTTAACAAAACTTTTTAGTGGCATGGTAAAACATCAATCACATTATTCTTGATTATTATCTACTAAGGCTAAACATGTTAATTGTTCAGAATTTTAGCTGCCACTTCACTTTTTGTCTACAAGGGGAAAATACTGCCACTTTCACTCCTGAAGCATTCAAAATGAAGATAATTTCAAAGTTATAACCATTAAAAACAAAACAGAAAGAAGAGGTAGTAGAAGAATAATTTGAGTATAAGCAGGTAAATTTTAGGAAATAGCCAAAATTTCACCTACTTAGATTTTTGGGCACAGCTATATAATGAAACATACTGCCATTTATCAGCTTAAAAACTTTGAGTATTTCATTCAGTAAAAAAAAATCTTGTGATGCTATTTTATTTTTCTTCCTTTTTTTTTTTAACCTGTGGCTTGAAAGAAAGCAACAGTGAGAATGAATTTCATACTAGTAGACACTTTTAAGACTAGATTTAGCTGCAGTCACATTAGCTTAGATAATGGGAGAATTTTTCTTCATTGAAAATGCTCCCTGTCGCTTAAGAAGAACTCACTGAGGCAGTCTGCCATCTAGCTTTTTCACAGCAAAATAGGCTTGCAGACTGCAGATGAGAGACTCGGGAGCAGAGACAATTTTAACTTAGCCATCCCTAATTTATTTCAAGCTTTTTCAATTCATCTTCACTGCTCTATGCACACTGGAACACCAGATTGTCAACCCCTGGGAACAGAATGCAACCAGGGATCTAGAGAGCTGTCACATCCTGAGAAATATTTAAATTGTGCTGATTTTCTTCTGGAGTGCTGAGCAGAGGGAATGAAACTCTCCATCAAGTCATAGCTTTGCGGGCAATAGATCAGAGGATACTGCCAGTTTTTCTAATGGATTATTGTTGTCGGGCAGGTTCTTCCTGAAGGTATGTAGTTACTCTCTCAATTCATTACCCACACTATTTATCAGGTAATGATCTAATGAACTAGTAATCCAGATACATTAAGAAAAATGTTAACTAAGTAATCTGTATTGACTGAATGATGGCACTTTATTGCAGCATGTTTGCAGGTAAAATACTCTGGTCTACTTACTGTAGCTATGTTGTGCCTTTTGCCAAGTGCTTTGTCAGCAATGCCCCTAAGCAAAAAACAAACCCTAACCTTTAAACAAAAAAGCAAAAATCCATTGTGCTGCATATAACATTGCCACAAGTTGATGCTTACTGTCCAGAGAATGTTGTTTTTCTGAAACAATGTATAATCAAGAGTAGAATCATACTTCTGATTTTATGTTTGTTATAAGGGAGTGTTTATTTGCAAAATATTTGCCAAACCTGCATATGGATGGGCAGATCTCTCCTTAAAGTACTACAAATTAATTGTGCAGTTAGATATTTTCTTCTTTGTTTTGATGTTCCACCTTTTCACAAGGGGAATTAAGATATTTAATTCTGAAAAACTCTCATGTTAGATATACAACAGAAGACTGTTGTTGCGTCTGTACTGCCAGACTCCAGGAGCTTCTTAGTAAAACATAAGGATTATATATCACAACACTGATTTTAAAAACAAAATCTGTGAAGAATTTCTTGTCTTTTAAACTTCTGTGTTTAAATAGGAGTTACAGCATCTGTCTCCTAATCTGAAATGCTTACTATATGTCTGTCAGTGTAGCTTCTGAAGCAGGCTGAACTAAAAAGGTAAGATCTCTAAATTGCAGAAGCAGTCAGACATTTTTGAACTATTCCAAGCGCGGGAGTTGCTGCATATATGGAAAAAGCACTACCACATTCAGGCTAAAGTCCTGGCCTTGTTTCATTCCTGAGTTGCCTCTCTGAGTACAAGCTCTGAGACTTCAACACAAAATGACAGATACATGGCTAAGCAAGAGTTAAGCCCTTAGAAAAAAATATAAATTCTTACCTGTAGCTTCTTGTCCAGTGCACTTGCTGTGCTGCTGTCAAGCTACAAGGAGTAAATGATGTATGAGCTTGTGTATGGTATAGTTGATCGTGCAGTGGCTATGCTGAACTGGATGTTCAGTCACAAGTGACAGGTGTTTGTCACATTTTTAAGGTATTGCTGAAAGAAAACATTATGATAGTAGCAGGTAAAAAAGACAGGGGAAAAATAGATTTCAGAAGCCTATAAGGGTTAAAACCAGCAAATCTGAGATAAGAGCATTTTGTAGTGTGTTTGACTTCCTCTATTTATGGAACATAATATTTTCAATTCATTAATAATACATTGTGGGAGTATATGTTGCTCCTGTATGCAGCAACTGAAACTTCCTTTCCTCTAGAGCCCTGGAAAGGCTGAAGAAAAAAGAAGAGAGCTTGATTCTGTCCCGTTTCCAATGAACTCTGTTAAGGTACTTCCTTTCCTTTGGACCTCAGAAAGAATGAGGCAAAGAGAATTTCATTAAACTCTCCCTGGAGGTTTCTACCATGAGCAAACTATTTTTTAAAGGAAGTATGCACACTAGCTGTGTTTTTCTCAATTTCCCAAGCTTCTTGTTTAAATATATAGAGTTCTTTTAAAATGCTTCTGAATACCTATGGATATTTCAGCCTCTTGTGCAATCACCTATGAATGTCACAGCCCGAGATGGTAATATAGGCATTTCTTATTACAGATTGTTGATATGAAACCCTAATTTTTCCAGTTTCTCTCAGTTGGGTCCAATTGTATGTTTCCTTTTAAATATCTAGTTACTTTAAACACTAACTAATCAAATATAAATATTTCTGATATGTCGCTTTGGAGAGTAACTAGTAGCAACATAATATCTTTGATTATCTTTTCTTCAAAGTAAGATGAAACAAAACATACTAAAAGAAGATTTAAATGAGAGCATAATAATAAATTATAGAAAATAAATGAAGATTAATATCTTTATTTTCTCTCTTTGCCTCCTTCTCTTGCTAGAGATCTATGGTGTGCTCACATTATGCCATTTGCGGCTGAAACTTTCTGTTGCCTTCTGAAATCCTTTTAGGCCATTTGTGTAAATAACTATTACAAAATGTAGTATGGCATAAACAGATTAAACTGTTCTAGGAAGGAAGAAAACTCAAGCATAAACTGTTTGTTATGGTGTTAAATCCACCCTCTTTAAACCGTAGTCTTCTGCCTGTTGTGGTTCCAATGGTATTCTTTTTTCCACTGTTTGCTATTCTTTCTTCTTTCCTATGTCAACAATTTCTGGAAAAAAAAAATCAGGAAGGAAAAAAAAGAAGCTAGTTTTCCACAGGAATTTACTGCAGTAGAGCAAATTGACCTGTCTTGTTTAAATTCTTCAGTAAGTAAACTTAAGTGTGGACTATATTCCTTCCTTGATATCTTAGGCTCTTCTTTCTGTTCTGCTGTGTGTTAGACAAATCATAAAATCAAAAGATGTGTTATGACTTTTTTCTGCAGTGCTCTTGGTTTTCCTTTGTGCTTATTTAACAGCTGCCTGAGGTTGGAATTTGTTCTTCTCCCAGAGTGATACTCTAGAAGGTACAAATACTATGTAGAACTTAGTGCAAAAAAGGCACCTTCTTACTTGTTTTATGTTGGGGAATGTGTTTGTGGCAACTATACTAATTCTATAGAGTGGATATAAAGAAAATATCTTAGAGACTTTTGGTAAAAAAAGTCATGACTGTTTGACTTTATCTGTTCTTTGATCTCTTGACTAGTAACTACTGGAAAAAGTGCTTAGAAAAAGAAGGACTTAGGGACCTAGATAATTATAGGATTTGCAAAACAAGAATGAATGCTTTCAGGCAAAAAGTGGATATTTCTAACATCAGATATACTGTGACATTATTTGTTTCTTTCCTTTATATGTCTTTCTAAGTTTCAGGACTGACTCATCACTATTTACAGAATTTATGAAGTGTTTTCTTTTGTTTCAAGTGTATCTTCTGCACAGATCATTAGCTAGACAGCACATTCAATTACGTAGTAATTCTGTTAAGACTTAAGTAGGTCTCATGACACACAACAAATCTGTGTTTTCACACACATAATTTCACAATTTTGAATAAGCAATAGTGAAAAGATGGTTTCCCCTGAGAATCATATCTGATTATTTTAAAGCACATCAAGAAACAGGGGTGGAAAGATAGTTTACATTTACAAAGCTGTCTTATTTTGGTTGAAATGCTTCAGCACATTCTTAAACTGTGATCTATCTTATCAAATCACAGGATAACCTGTGTCCAAGGCCTTGCATGAGTCTTGTGTTGTGTTTTCCAGCCCCTAATTTTGGTTATGCAGAATATATGAAATTTTAGTAGACAGCTATATTTAAGCAACTGAGTAAATATTTGTTCATCTTTTTCTAAGGGAGAAAAAAAAAAGATACATAAGTAACAGAATTCACTTCCCCTGTCTTACTCTGTCCCCATCCCGTAAGAGAATTCAGATCAAGTAATAACACAGTTCTTGTTGCTTATATCCTCCTAACAGACAATGTTTATGGTCCAAAATAGCTGGTGTTCCTGTTGAAAGGTACATAGTTCACAAAAATATCAACAAGTCTATAATTAAATGGATTAATATTTGCTTCAGGGCAATATCTTTCATATTGCATATTTCAAAATATAATTTTCTAAAAGTGAATCTAAATTCCTTTGTTCTATGTCTGACCTTAATGTGAGATATTTTAAGCAAAGCATTTTATTTTGAAAAGCTTCCAGAGATTTGGGGTTTTTGTTGTACATTTTATTCTTCTTCCTCTTTTCTATGTCATAGAAAGTAAATATGCCCCAAAAAGTAAGAATGTTTTACCCTTAATCTTCTCTTCTTCTTGCCAATAAATACGTAGGGTTCTCTGCAGTAGGGTTTTTCAGGTGCAATTAAAACTTTGATTTGTTTGTGAAGCTTCAATATTGCTTTTCTATCTTAATGCAGTCATTACAGTTGCTGTCTCACATAGAGAGATAAATAACATTCCTGAAGAAATTATAGCAATAGATCTTGTTCTGAAGGTCATTTAATACCCAGTTTACCTCTTTCTTGCACCACTGGAAGTCACTACACTGAAGAAAATGGAATAAATGAGAGTGGAATCATGCTCAGTATGTTTAAATATTCCTGTTTGTCTCTACATGTCTATCAGCATGAAGTTCCTATCTTAAACTTTGTTAATAAGGCTTTGAAAGGTAGATTATTTGTTTGGACATTAAACTGCTTTTGTTTTCATCATCCAACTGCTGCTGAAAGCTAGCAACACTTCTCAGCTCTCCATAGCTTCTCACATTTTGAAAGCTGCTTTCTTAGAATTCAATAGAGATTAACAAATTCTGTTTCAAAGAATTTTAAATAATTCCTTGACTGTTTCTTATTAATTAGATGCCCCAAATTTTCATTATTTTAAGGGTATGAAATCTATGTATTTTATATAGGTATTCCTTAGGATATGCTCTAGGATGTGTCATCATTACACACACTTCTATTAAAAAAAAAATCAAATTCTAATTTGACTACTTCTTGAGTAGCAATTAACATTAAGAAACCTTGGCAAGCATACATATTTTCATATGAACCAAGAAGCATTTCTAATTTGTGTTTTCAAATGTGTAGATAATTACTGTATACGTTATGATGGAAGAGTTCTCTAGAAAATCAATGTACACTCTGAATCAAGGAGGAGTTTATAACTGTCTCTGTCTAAGATTTACCTCCTTTCTCCAGTAATTTCATTTATCTTTTTTTCTCAACTCTTGTTTGTCAAGCTGAACTTTTCTGGTACTGTATGACAAAATTGAGAGAAACTCAAATTTAAGATGTTTTTCTTTAACAGGCTGTTACTTTTGAAGAAATATAGGGACCAGTATGCTTACTTCAGCTGTTTGTTTCTATACAGGATAGGAGTAAAAGGGGTTAAGTTGTTCTTATTTCTGTCTTCTGCTTATGAAGTCATGAAGAAAATAGACATTGCCAAACTGAACAGATTAAAAAAAAATCAGATTCATAAAATATTTAAATACACTAAGAAAAATATTTTGGTCTGTTTTATGTGTTCTGTATTCCCAAGAGCATTTATAGATCTGTTGCAATTAATGTAGCACAGTCTCTGAAATTTAGGAGTGATTTTTAGCAC
Organism: Mesitornis unicolor; assembly: GCF_000695765.1. Taxonomy (NCBI): domain Eukaryota; kingdom Metazoa; phylum Chordata; class Aves; order Mesitornithiformes; family Mesitornithidae; genus Mesitornis; species Mesitornis unicolor. The sequence goes on along the minus strand of NW_010164441.1, from coordinate 33,883 downwards.
TTTGAAACCACTAAAATGTCACTTCAACTGTCCTTCCTCACTCAGAAGTTGATTCAGTCCTCCTCCACTCCCTTCTATGTACAAGCTGATATTTTCCTCCTTACAGCAATCCATGCTAACCATCATATAGTATGTTTTACTGTTGCTCCTTGTAGGAAGTGTGGATGTGTGTAAGAATGATGCAATAGCTGAGCCACTTTAGGATTTTGCTGACACTGAAGGGATGTCATGTTTTGTCTCCTTCCCTCTTCTGGAGAGGCTTTTCAACAGCTTTGACTCTGGAGCTTGCCAAGCTCCTCCATGAGCCACTCTAAGCACAAGCCTAATAGAAAGCTAACTCAGCAGAAGAAATGCATAGTTTTCCAACAAGTCAGTAATATGAATCATGTCAGCTAAGGATCTGATGAATCTGAGACCTGAATCACAGGCTGTTAGAGGAATGGGGTGGAAGGAGAGGTTTCCTCCTTTTTGCTGCAGTAAACTGTTAAGATTACAACAGCTACAACATTCAAACTCACCTTAAAACTGCCTTGCACTCTTTGTATGTCTCCCTCACCTCCTGTCAAAAAGTGTCAGTGGAGGAAAAGTGAGAACTCTGCTCACTTTCAGAGGTCTTACTGCTCTGGTGTGTGCCTCCCTGGGGAAAAGCAGCCTGGCAGCCAAACAGGGAGATTGAAATCTCTTAGAACTTTGAAGCTTCCCTTGCTGTCTAAACACCTAGTCAAAAGTGGTAACTCAATAATGATCTCTAAAAACCAGCTGTATCATTTATTATGTCCAGTTAAACAAGACCTAAACCTGATCAGTTTTATAAAAATTTGAAAATATCCTTACACACTCAGTAGTGAATTTTTAAGATTTTCTTTTTTCTTTTTTTTTCTTTTTTTCCTTGATGGAATATTTTTTTCCAAACAGATTGGTTTCTTTGCTTATTTTTTGTAGTTTTAGGCCTGTCAGTCTTGTGTCCCCCTCCTTCAAAGTCTAGGGGTTTGTTTCTGTCTTTGTTTCTTTGTTTATGGCTGCCACTGAAATGCTGCAGATTAAACGAATTGGGCACACTATGCTAAGTATCTGGGTAAATCTGGAAATGGGCAATTCTTTAAGTGTTTCCAAGTTTTTACTGTGTGTATTGCTGCATCTTAATATTCGGCTTGATCAGGACCATCTTTTCTGCCGTGTATTCATACAGGATCCTTAAGTGGAACTCCTACCTAATACAGAATCACAGAATCACAGAATGGTTTAGGTGGGAAGTGACCTCTGGAGCTCATCTGGGCCAACTTCCCTTACTCAAACAGAGCAACCCAGCACCATGTCCTGTCGGCTTTTGAATATCTCCAAAGATGGAGACTCCACAACTACTCTGGGCAGCCTGTGTCAGTGCTCAGTCATTCTCACATTAAAAAAGCGTTTCCTGATGTCCAAAGGGAACCTTCCATGTTTCAGTTAATGCCCATTGCCTCTGGTCCTGTCACTGGGCATCATTGAAATGACCCTGACTCCATTTCCTTTGTACCCTCCCTTCAGATATTTATACACATTGTTAAGATGTCCCCCAAGACTTCTCCAGACTAAAGCATCTCAGCTGTCTCAGGCTATTGTCACAGGAGAGGTGGTCCAGTCCCTTCATCATCTTTGTAGCCCTTCGTTGGACTGGCAACAGTTTGTTAGTGTCTCTTTTGTACTGGAGACCCTGGAACTGGACACAGTAGTCCAGATGCAACCTCACCAGTGGAGGTGCTGGTCGACAGCATATTCAGTATGAGTCAGCAGTGTACCCTGGCAGACAAGATGGGAAACCATGTCCTGGAGTGCATCAAACACAGCATAACCAGCTGCACAAAAGAGGTGACTATCCTGCTGTATTCAGCATTGGTACAGTCTCACCTGGAGTATTGTGTGTGGTTCTGAGCTCCACAATTTAAGAAGGATGTGAAGGTCTTTTGACTGCATTCAGAGGAGGTCAACAAAGTTGGTGAAAGGGCTGGAAGGAATGTCCTATGAGGAGCAGCTAAGGACATTGGGCTTGTCTAGTTTGGAGAAAAGGAAGCTGAGGGGATCTCATTGCTCTCTGCAGCTTTCTGAGGAGCAGAAGTGGAGAGGGAGGTGCCAAGTTCTTCTCCGTGGTTTCCACTGATAGGACACGTGGGAATAGTTCAGATCTGTGTCACTGGAGGTTTAGTCTGGACATTAGGAAACATTTCTTTACTGAGACGGTGGTCAGATACTGGTACAGGCTTCCTAGAGAGGTGTTCATTTCCTCAAGCCTGCCAGTGTTTAAAAGGCATTTGAACAATGCCCTAAATAGCATGCTTTAGCTTTTGACAGCCCTGAATTGATCAGGCAGTTGCACCAGCTGATGATTGTGGGTACCTGTGATGAAAAGAGACTCTACTGCAGAGTTCAAATTAACAATTTACTTGAACAACACGTGCAGATCCAGTACATCACTATTGCAAGTTCTATGGGTACAGTGGAGAATGCGCTATTACAGTTTTATAAGCAAGACTACACTATTACAACCACAAGAGATTCCCAAGATGCAGTATTGTAACTACAATAGTCACAGAATGCACTATTACAGCCCACAGGCAATTCTTGACAGGTCGCAAACCATTCACAAAACTCACTATTACTGCCTATAAGCAGTTCACAACAACTCCCAGGCTACTGGCAAAGTCCACTATTACAATACACAGGAAATTCATGGAACACACTATCACAACTCACAAACAACAGAGAATACCACATGTGTGTTAGTCAGTCACCTGCAACTACAAACTTAGAGCCTGTCAAATATTCACTTACTCCTCCAGGTAAGGGCTCCCACATAAGTTACCTTGGTCAGCATCCTGACCAATGGGGAAGATACTCATAACTCCATGGCTGGAGAAGTAACTCCCCATTTCTAGCGTGAATCTTAGGGTTTTTATCTCCTGATACATGGGACAGCAGGAAGGGGCATGTCTGAGTAGATTAGACCACCTTGGGTGTTTGACTTTAGCAGTGCTTCCCCTTATCTTTATTTATTCATGGATGTTGTTCCCCTCTGTATGCTCTATCTCTTGCATATCATTGTTATTGTTTGGGTCTGTTGGAGCCAAAAAAAGTCCTCCAGCTTATCTTTGTCTTACTTTTAGGCAACTGAATAGTGGTTTGATTTGGACTCAGGGTATATTATTTGTTGGGGGATTTCAAGGCTCAACTCAGATTTCGGTTCTCTGAATGATGCAGTACTGCCCTGTTTATTTTTGTGCCTACCAGACAACTCAGAGCTGAGCTATCTACACAGCTTCCTGTGGGTCATCTCTGCAGAGACAGGGCCTCAAGGCAATCTAAGGCTGAGTTGCTCCTGCAACCCCCTCATGTGTCCCCTGGTGCACTGGACATTACCGAAACCTGTTTGTACTACGAGCCAGACTGATCCTTACAGTACCTTCCAACTGAAATAGTCTGTTCTGCTCTGTTCTGCTCTGCTCTGTTCTGTTTGGTTCTGCTCTATTCTATTCTATTCTATTCTATGATGAAGAAATGCAGGAATGATGTAATGACTACAACTATTGATGAGAAAGAGGAATTAAATGAATGGGAAACCTATTGAATTTAACATCTGTGGTTAAAACTGAAAGAAGGAGAATATAATGAGATTTTAGATTTTGGATAGTGAACAAAATGATGTAAAATATGCTTAACTTGAGATGTCATCTGAAGAGAGACTGTAGTATGAACTCTTGTGCAAGGGACTGATTTAAAACTCAAGAACAGTGAAGGAGTAAGGGACTCCTATAAGGAATCTTTCCATTGGGGTTGTAATATCAAGGTTTTTATACACAATTAATTTGCTCCTTAATATTCTGAGTTATCTTCACAGTGCTGAGAACTAGGTAACTGATGAGGACCTAGTGATCTAAGCAGTCATATTATCTCAGCAGAAGCCACTGGAAATGGAGTGAAGTGTTTCAAATTTGTCAATATTTTGGATTCTATCACAATTAAAAAACAAACTGTAGAAGAAATGTAATGAAGGAAAGGAAGAAGCAAGATTGAAGTTACTGCTGTATGCAACTGTTGGTCTACCTTTACTGACTGGATGGTCTTTTATGTTAAATTTAATGTATTGTCCTATTTCTCCACTAGTAAGAAAATGTTTTACTGGTTTAGATTCTTAGTATTAGACAAAGTAGACTTGATATTTTAGTTTTCCAGGTTTCTGGGTGAGAAAGCAAGCTCATATACACACATATTGTAAATATATCTAGTTGAAACTGAGCCTTAAATATGAAAACACTGACTGCAAATGTGTCATCTGCAAAATGTTTAGTCTTTAGACAAAAAGTTTTAGACAAAAAGTGTCTAGTTTTAGACAAAATTTCTTGTTTAACTTTCTTCTGAATAGAATTACTGTGATAGCTTAGAGGGGGGAAAAAATAGTGATTTATTATTGGAATAAAGCTTTATATTAAAAGGTTGCCAGTACTGAAAGTGAAATTAAATGTATGAGCCATAATATTTGCAACAAGTTTAAAGCATCTCTTGCTTCCTAAGCCAAGTGGTTTGTATTTCAAGACCACAAAAAACAAAAGGCTATATAAATACTTACATATATATGAGATTCTATTATTGTTATTATATTATTAATATGTAATAATATAGTATGGTCTAAATTCTATTAGAAAAAAAATCTTAAAAAAAAAATCAAAGTTAGGCATTATGGAACTAGGCAGGATGGAAAAAGTAAGAAATAGCAACTCATTGCACACTTAATAGTAGCAGGCAGCTAGAATGCTTGAAAGCTCTCTGCACTGAATGGTGCTGAATTTTTTCTGTAGTGGCCAAAAAAAGCATCATATTTATTATATGCCATTTCATATCACTTACATAGACAGATCCAACCTCCTCCTGTGGAGAAATATGTTTAAATATTTCACTGTAAATAAAAAATAAACACTGTAGATATATTTAAATAGCATACAAATTTATTTTGTTCTTGTGATGTCTTTGTATATTTTAATAGTATTACTTTGTTATAACTGGGTTTCAGATTTCACTTTACTACTTGCAAATGCAATTGCAAACTATATATTGCAAACATAATAAATTTCTATGAAGATATCAAGTGGAACTTGTTCATATACAAATTCATATCATTCTGTTTGTAGCTTTCCTTTGTTTAGTATTATTAGAAGAAACAAAATAAGAAGAAGAAAAGCAGAACTCTTTCTTGAACTTGAAATTACCTGCCCACATAATAGTGGCAATGACATATTTTCTCTTATTGATTTTGAGTAAATATTGGTAGACAGCCATGTTTACAGAAAGAGTTCAAATTCCATACTGAAAGCATCTCTGCACATCTGAAGTGAAAAAGAGTATAAAAGAAGAGATGGTTAGAAACCCAAATGAACATGTGAGCAGAAATGTTGAACACCTGGCAACACTCCCTGTAGTGCATTGTAGAGACCTTGGTAGGGAAAACTGCTAGTTTTCCCATAGATGTATGGGTTGAACCGTAAAACCAAGCAATTATGTTTTGAGACTGCAAAGATCTTTTACTTGGTGGGTTCCATATATTAAAAATGAAAGTACTGCAAACGGTATATCTAATGGTATAAGAATGGCAGACTTCCAGGTCATTTTGGGGAAATGCTTGGCCTCTGTGTGCAATAAGATAATCTCCTAAGTACATGCAGATGAAATCTATTAATTCTTTCCTAGAAATAAATGTGAAAAAAATACTCTGTGTTGATAAAGCAGTGGGCAGTCTCAGTGCCCAGGAAAGATAAAACAAAGTTCTAAAAAACTTCTTAGTACATAATTCCATGCAGGTACCTGACTTTTTTTCTGAACAGGGTGTCTTTTCAAATCCTGTTTGTATGAACACATAAGGAAGAACTACTGATTTCTAGTATCTTGAAGCTTCCCAGCCTTATTGATATTTTAACTGAGGAATTGAATCTTTCCTTGCTAGTATCCTTCTACCTATAATCAGAGTTTTGTACAAGATATTCACTAGCACTAGATCTTCTTTACATTAGCTTTGTTCCATAACCAGACATTCCTACAGAGATTTCCTGTAGGTCCCTTACCTGCTCTGTGGTGAAGGTTTAAATTTTTCAGTATTGTCAAATAATGTAACTAAATCTCAAGAATGCACAGCTGATATGCAGTACCCATTCCCAAGCACAGATAAAAGGTACACAAGTAAACATTGAATAGTTGGTTCAATGCCAACACTTTATGTAAAAATTCTTAGCTTTAAATGAAACATGCTTTACCCATGTAATACACATACAAGAGCTCATACAGAGAGCAATGCCTTTGGAAGGCCTTAAAAAGTATTTTAGCTTTTAGTTGTATACTTTTAAAAACAAAATTAGGTTCACTTAGCTACAATATAAAGCACTACTTCATCATCAAGTGAAAATTTGTTTGGCTACAAAAATAGAAAAACATAATTTCTGAACTCTGCTGTGTCATCACGCCAATTTGAAGCAGCTTATCAACCTGTTATATTTAATGATTGAATTATTCATCCAAAACAATATGTCTTATTTATTTAACAACATATTACAAATTTACCATATAGAATTGGCAATATGTGTGTAGTAATCTGACATTTTATTTTGAAATTTATTATTTTCAGTACCTGCAACAAAAAATGTTGTGTATTTCATAAACTATTAGTGCAGGTCTTCTACCTTTTTACTTCATCTAATACTTCATTATTATTTAAAAAAAAAAAGTAGATGACAAGTTACTTCTGATGTAGATGACAAGTTTTTTTGTATGTATGTTTTTGAGTAGATAGAAATGGATGGGTAGATAGATAAATAGATAGATAGGTAGACATGAAAGATAATGAAAAATAGTATCTTGTGACCAAAAAAAAGAAATAGACTTTGACACTGAAATGGAACTCTATAACTTCATTTGAAAATTAGTTCAAAGATCCATAACATTCTTACATGTGCAATTTCAAAAACATTCTGTCTTCTATAATCTTTGCATATAAACATTAAGGGACCAATCTGAAACATAAGGCATTCTACTTAGCAATCAAAATACTGTTTAGCTGTGTTCTGATTAGTATTCTTAGATTGAGAGATAACTGGTTTGTATAATGGAGTGCTAGAGGAGAATTTATTTTACCTCTCAGAGATTTCTATTATGGTTTATAAGAAAATGTGAACAGACTACTCTGTAAACACAAGTTATGCTTATCTGCCTGAATAAAGATTTTTTCTCAAAAGTGGTGATATGCTTCACTATATGTTTTTTGGAGCCAGGAATAAGAACCAAATTTTCTGTATAACAATGTTTGCTGATTCCATAGAAGCTCTTTTTGGCAAAAGAGAGGAAGAAATAATTTCTTAAATATATGAAGATCTGTACCTTTTAGTGTAAAATTAATACAATACTAATTGGTCTATTTCAAGTAACACTTCTTTGCCTGTTTTCTATTCTTCTCTATATTTCCCCCATTTCTTCCTTAGACCATAACTCAGTAACTGACACTATTTCAAAAATAGTAGGTTAAGCACTCTCCTCCTTCTCAGAATTCTTTCCTGACACTGCTACTCTTATTGATATGTCAAAAAGGGATGTACACCTGGGTACATGGTTAACTAAACTTGAAAATATCAGAGAAAAAGTGCCTTTGTGAAATATTTTCCTTTCCTACTTAAGTCATCTAATTGGAGAAGCTTATGGGATAATTGCTTTGGAAACTTAGGCTGCTTAATTAGCCTCTCTATTCACTGCTTTTTTTCTCTTACTACAGAAGACAATTAAAGAGGCACTGATTGAAAGCCTGTTACCTTTGTAAGAATTTCTTCTATTGAATACAAGGATTAGCTGGCAGAAACAACAGCAAGGCATCACACTTCAGTTTTTAATGTAGTACAGAGTAACCATGAACAACCTCATTTTAGTAGCATGGAGGTTAGTGTGGACACTCTCCAGAAGCTGAGTAGATTACCATTCAAGTTTGTGTGGAGTTCCACTTCACAGCTCAAACTGGTTACCAAAACTGGCTCACGTACCTGTGTTCTGTATTGCAATCTCACTGTAGACATATGTTTAGTATTGCATCTCCTTTACGTTGCAGCATTGTTAATGGGCCCTTGCTCTCCAGATGAATCCTTAGAACGTGAGTGATGAGGCAGTGTAAATGCAGCTAGCTCAGTGCTATATTTGCTATGTGAAGACAGGAACTTGTTATCTGGTGTTTCCTGACAGATATACTATATAGATTACTACCATAATTGTCTGGCATATTTATTTTGAACAAAATTCATTTTAAGTTTCTTGTCCTGAAAACACTCTTTTCATACCACAATCTTACATGAATATTTCTTATTCAATAGGATTTTGATCAGTGAAGCAGTAGGTTCACTCATGGATTTCAGGAAGACCAGTGCTGCTTAAAACCAAGTGGCATGTTTTAATAACACATATATTTATCAACTAAGATATGTACTCTTCCCAGACTGTTGACATGTACAGTGAGTGTTTTAATGCAATGAGTTTGTAAAATGTGGAAAGAATGTTAGCATGGTACTCTTTAATCAATTTTGAGAGAAAACAACAAAAATATCCTCTTCTTGTAGATACTTTACCCAATTGCTCCACATGCTTCTGTTGGAGCAGATGATGGATATTTAATACTAAATAGGTGCTCTGGTTTGTATGCTGAAATATTACTTCATTACTTAAAGAATGTGGTTATAGAACTGATATATTGCATTACTCTGTCATATTGTGTCAAATTGAATTGACTTACAATGTGAACTATATAACATGATGTGACACCCTGTGATTTGCTGTATTTTGACATAATATCACTTAACAGGTCAGAAATGTAAAACAAACAAATGTTTGTCCATGATGAAATTTGTGTTGCTCATTTAGGCAAATATGAAAAGAATATTTCCTAGAAAATAGAATAGAAATGTATTTCACATGATGGGTATTTCCCTAGAAATATTCCCTGTGCAACACAGTAAATTGTTTAAGTAAACGAAATCTTGGAGCTGATGAATACTTAGTCTCACTGAGAGTGGGTCTAAGGAATACATTTAATGGATGACATTTTTCTCAAAAGCCATCAGAACACAGCACATTAGTCTAGGATCTGGCTTTACAGTAATATTTTAGCACAGTGTATGTCTACTTCACTTCCCAAGTCATTAATATAGATATGTTAATGATCAAGCTGAGACAGAAAAAATATTTTTACATGTGGGAGTTGGTGGACTCATAGCTTCATATCTGATCATTAAGTAAAGAGATTTATGTATAACATGGAATCCATGTCAGCTGGAACTGATAGTATCAAGCAGATGTCACCCGTAGCATGAAAAGAATGATTGACAGAAAGTTCATTATTCGATTAGGGGCTTAATTGTTTTGCTTACTCAGAGTATCCCCTCAGATACTCTGTTATCAGTTATCAGACTCAGACACTCACTGGGTCATAAAGCCCTGGGAACTACAGAGAAAGAACAACAAGGTGAATGGCACAGAAAAAAGATAGTTATTCCATTTGTCACACAGCGATTTCTTTTTCTTTTTTTCTTTTTTTAGGCTGTCCATATAAGTGGGAGAAAAACAATACTCCAAATAAAGCAAGAGAAAAACATACATGTTATTTCAAGTGATCTTTGGAAAAATTACTTTACTAAGCTAGAGGTATATGAAATTAACTTAAATTGAAATTCATGAAACAATCTTCTAGCCTTGCTACAAAACAAATCTTCATAATGGCCAAAGAAAAATATATGAAAAAATACTAAATACTATCAATCCTTGGCAAGATTGTATTTTTAAAGCTGTATTGTAAAAGTTTACTCTTTATTTGAGATGCAAAAATGAAAAACCTAACTTTAGTTTGAAAGCATTTCATATAATAAATTGTTAAAGAGTACTGAGAGTCTTGATACTCTCTCTTGAGAGAGTCTCTGGAAGAAGTAAAACATTTCAGAAACTTTTTAAAATATTCAGATATATTTTGATCTTCTGTCTGTTCAATTAAGTAATTTCTGATAATTCAATGTCTTAAGAAATAAGATAGGTTAACACAAATTCTGGATCTTTATCAGCCCACAGATTGTCTTACTCATTTGAGATGAGCTAAAATCATACTAAGAACATGTATATCTAGGAAGCTGATAATTTTGAAATTTCATACTTGCCTTTACATTTTGTTCAAAAAGGAATTGGTCACATAATGTCCAACAATAGCATCTTCTAATACGTGACATGAAGTCGTAGATGATGGAAATGAGCATCCTGGTCACCTGTATCTTCTTCCAGACCTTTTTTAAGGGACTGATGATACAGTTACTTTAGTGTACCCATAGCATGGCCTGGCTCTGACTGGGGAAGTCAAAGGCCCTACCTAAATTAATCTATGATCCTGTGAGTCTATGTAATAAAGTTATTTGAGTGTGCATAGAGGTTTGAAAGACTACATACACAAAGAAGCAGTATTACAGAACTACAGAATGATTGAGGTTGGCATGGAACTCTGCAGATCTTCTCATCCAACCCTCATGCCCAAAGCAGTCAGCTAAAACAGGTTGTGCCAGACTATCCAACTGGATTTTGAACACCTGTAGGGATGAGCATGCCCCAAAATCTATGGCAAATCTGCCTCTGTGATTGGTCACTCTCACAGTGAAAAAGTTCATCTTACATTTTAGATTAATTCCCTTTCCAGTCACTAGATAACACTGAGGACAGTCTGGCTCTGTCTTCTACAGTTTAGAGGCCTTACAGAAGTCAAAGGCCTTACAGAAGTTCAGATAGATGAGATCCAATGCTCTTCTGTTGTCCACTGATGTAGTCACTTCATCATAGAAAGCCATTAGGTTGGTGAGGCAGGATTTGCCCTTGGTAAAACCATGCTGGCTGTCTCAAATCACCTCCCTTTCCTCCGTGCACTTTAGCACAGCTTCTAGGAGGATCTGTTCCATGATTTTCCCAGGCACGGAGGTGAGGTTGAGAAGATGCTTGTTTAGGATCTCCTTTTTCACCTGTAAAGGCTTCCTGTCACCTTTTCTTGCCTGTCATTTTTGTCATGATAGAATAGAAAATTTTGAAGCTTGGAGGAGGTGATCTTTGAGAATCAACCAGCTATGTGATTTAGATTCATTCTTTGTGTTAACTATTAGCTAACAGATAGCTTTCTCAAAATATTTTTTTTTCTTAAAAACTGCTAGTTTGCCTTGACGCAGAATATTCTTAGAATAATATTAAACAGTGTCATTAGAGAAAAGGACTATTTAAAAGCATTATGATTTCCTTGCAAATGACGTCAAATCATAATCAGTTGACATCACATGCATAATGGTGACTTTCTTATCTAAATAAAACACATTCTATAAAGGCTTAATTTGTCAAGTTTAGACAAAAGGTCTAAAAAGTCCTAAAAGTGATAGTCTAAAACATCCTAGTGATAGTCTAAAAAGTCCTAAAAGTGATACTTGATTCTTATAAATAGCACAAATTTGTGAATAACAGAATCAGCAATACACTGAGGTCTCTAGTCCTAGAATCCATTTTCTGACAACAAAAAAAAATGTCATTATTCAATTTTAAAAGCATTTCAAGTCATCTTTTTCTGGAAATATCTTGATATTTAATACTATATTTAAGAGGAAAAACTATAGCAAACTATAGCAAACACAGCAAACTATAGCATGTTATAAACACAAATAATTTTGTCACCTTACCACAAGTGTTTTTTTGTACATGTAGAACATACCGTATTTGTGTAGTGTATACTATTTATGTAGGATTTTCAGAGTCTTTATTATTTCTTCCCTCACCAAGCAACAAAATAACATTTATGTAACTTAATATATAAATACTCCATCTTCCTTTTACGTACTTTTGTCCAAATTCCTACAAAAGTGTCCAGTGTTCTCATAGCAAGCATGAACACAGATACTAAATTAGGTGCCAGTGCAAAGAGAACCACTGTGGAGTTTGGGAGTATTATGTTCTTTAATGCCTACCTAATTTATGGCTAGGTGGTCAGGCACAGGTAGACTTACTGAGTCATTTGGGCACTCTTTGTCAGACAACAGCCAGAATCTTGTCTTTGCTATAAATGTACATATGTACAGTGAGGCAAACAGTCCTCGAATAAGAAGGGCAATGTCAATGCCTTACTATCTCCATGGTAGCAACTTACAAAGCCTACTGCTGGGGTTTTATGCGTGAGATACCTACCCTTAGCAGTTACTTCTTAGGCATTTGATGTACTAATAAAATTTCAGCATGCACAGTCTCATTAGAGAACAAATTTTCAAGCTGCTTTTTTCATGTCATGGATATATTTCCATATCAGCTCATAATGATAAGGGTAAACCATTCTCACAAGTAGCAAAAAAGACCTTAGGCAGATTTTGAGGGTTTTTTTTGCTAGTAAGAACAAGGGGTTGTATCTTCACTTTCTGAATTTTACTGACTTTATCAATTTTTTCAGCCTATGACAGTATGTCAGATCTCTTAGTGAATTCATTTAAGCTAATAAGTTCACCTGGAAATTCTATAGCCTGGCTGTAATTTAGCTCTGCCTTGCATAATCTACAACTGTGACTATTGCAAAGAAGTTCTGCTTTTTTCTCTGAAGTTTCTTTTTTTTTTTCTTAACATGAAACATCATTTCTGTATAGTATTTGTACTTGTTCTGTAAGAAAAAAATGTTCCCATTTGAAATTATATGCATTATAGAGAATCTGTTAAACTCTATGTTAGAAATTTATCAGATTAATACATTTTTTCAGTTTTATTGTACTGTTACATTGCTAATGTCTGTATACATTATAAAATATTTTCTTCCCAGAATAATTTCTATTAATTTTGATAAAGCTAGAGAACCTTCCGAAGTTAAATTCTTATCACCTCGTGTTTTCACAAGTATCCAAGTTTTTTTATTATCATTACTGAACCTTTTAAGAAAATGAAAGTCCAATATTAATACTATGCCTAAATTGATGTCATTTACACAACATTTGTCCTAGTTGCTTCAATAATAGGAATTTCTTTGTTTTAAGAAATTCTTAAGTTTTTGAGGGACAGTATACCAGTAAGCCTATTATTTTCGGTGACGGCTACCTTTTTAAGACTCAGAGCTTGTAAATGTTAACATGATTCACAGATTAAGTTTTCACTAGCTCACTCTGTGTTATGGTATGAGAAAAAGCTGACTATGCAAAATAAATCAATGCCTGATCAAGGAATAAAGAAAATTATAGCAATGTTGCAACCTAAAATAATTCTTCAAGCATTGCATTGATTCATTACATTTTTATGCTTCAGTTAAGTTTACAGTAAGTCTATAACATGGAATTGTACATAAGGTCTGTGTTCCTACTTAGCAGAATCGCAATGATAGTAGCACTTAAGTTATATTTTGAAGTATTCCAGCTCATTCAATACCTTAAAAAAGAAATATCTAACTAAAAAAGTAAAAATTGCATTCTGTGATGCTAACAGATGGTCTAACTGCCTAGCCTACTCATTCAGTTTGTTGTATACATGTTTTTTTGTTTAAAAGTATGTAGTTAAACATCAAAGCGGATGGCTCCCTGGTCATGTAACTGTGACCAATGCACTTGGAACGGGAGTAATTTTTCAGACAAGGGAAAGTTCCCCTTCTCTGAGAACTCACAATACTTAACTCAGAAAATCTTCTGGAGTGTAATATGAGACAGACACATCTGAAAAAGCCAACAAGAAGAAAGCCTGAAAAATGGATACAGCTGGGAGATTCCTGAAAGAAGCAGAGTTGTTTTTTCAGCTAGTAAGTCTCAGACAGTAGAATCTCTTTTTTTGAGACTCCCAGGGGATCACATAGAAACATTCTTCCATGTAAATCAAAGAAAGTTGCTGGAATGGAAAAAAAGAATTGAGGGGAAAACATTTCCTTCTCCAAATTTTTAGAGGGAGTAGAATTATTCTCAGCTATTTTATTCAATGTCTCATCCAGTACATCTAAGTCATTTTGTGGCTGACTCATAATCCCATCTTAAATGAATACAAAATTATCTTTCACAGACTACTTGTTCAGTACTGCTTAGGAATGATCAAACTGAGAATGTCTGTTTACTTGGAACAGAATTTTAAGCAGTGTATGAACAGGAAACGTTATCCTATCCTGTAAAGCTATCTGTAAAATGAGCTAACTGTTCTTTTCTACACTTGAATATAAGAGAGATATTGGTTATGGAAAAAGGACTCCTTCAAAAGTCTTCTAGTTGATGTGTCCTTAATCTGAACTATATGAAGAATCTAAGCCCTTTGTTCAAATACTTGTTAGTTGAGAACCTCCCCACTGTCTTTCCAGGTTTCACACAGAAATGAGAATATAGGCTTTGAGAGTAAAGTGTGTATGGTTCAGAGTGAATAAAATTCCTATTCTTGTTATAAATTTAATCTCACTCCAAAAACTAATGGAAGGAACAGGGACCAAAACATGAGTGTTTTAAGATGATTTTGTGCTGTCAGATACATTTTAAGAGGTAACATAGATGTATAATGATAATAAATTATGTGCACATACTTTGGCAAACACCAGTGACAAAACTCTTGCCACTGTAGCAAAATGAAAGCACTTCAGGACTTCATTGGTACCAAATCAGTACTTTCTTTGTGCACAAAAGAGGAACATTCTTCCTTCATGTCTTTCAAACTAAAACTATGAGGAGAAATGTGTTTTTATATATTGCATATATGACCCTTTTATAGGAGTTGAAAGGGTCAAATAGAGCTCTTTTTATGTTGCTCTTTTGCATTATTGTTTTGATTTCTTCTTTAATATTTTGACATTTAAGAGTTAAATGCTCAGGTTCTCAATGCAGAAATGTAGCTATTTAAAAAAGTTGATTCAGCCCATGGATTATGCGTGTAGATTTTCAGAAACTTAAATGTCAGACTGGAAAATGCGGCAAAACTCCTCCCAAAATTACCATGGTCAAGATTCAGTGAAGACAGATTGTTTAAAAGACTCCAGATGACAAGGGCAGTGTGTTGTTAGGTATAACTTTATAACCACTACTAGTCTAGGAGATAATATAAAGTTTCAATCTGCAGAACTACTTTCACTTCAAAATACTGGAAAAAATATTTTGTTGATAAGGTAAGAATCAGTTTTTATAGGTAACCTCTAAAGTAATAATTTTAGTGGAGACATGTTGCTCAAAAAAAATAAGGTCTAAGATCCAGAATGAGCTACAGTTCTTCAGTGTGGCTTTTTAAAGTGTGATTTCTTACCTGACATTACCTCATTTTAAGGTTAGCCCCAAGTACAGACTGATACCTGTTAAAAAGGTTTTAAACAATTTGTGGTTCATATAGATGTAGCTAGCAAATGCTTCTGGTATGCTTGATGATCTTGAAAAATACCATTATGACTCAGATTTGAAGAATGATGAAACCGTCTATTTTCAGAACTTTTTGAGACTCCCTGCACTGACAATTAGGTAAAAGCTTTTGCCATGTACAAGAAAATGCAGACTACATATATTTTTCTTTTATCTATTACTTGAATATTGAGTAGTTTTTCTCTAACTGTAGATTAAAACAAGGTCATGAATCTAAAGTAGTCTGTCTTTTTGTTTTTTTCTTGATAATAAATATATGGTGAAATGAAGAGAAAGAGGAATTTTAAATTTTAACAGAAAGTATGTCAGAGACTTTTAATGTATTATGATCTCTTTTCTCAGTAAATGACTCAATGATATGGGGTTTCTATTTTATCTCCTTTGCCTAGTGTCTCTTACTTTCATTGTAATAATGTCCATTGTTATCCATTCTATTAGCCTTCACACATAACATTTTCCAAGTTGTGAACAAGTTCCACGGAAATAGCAAAATCTCTGGTTGTTGAATTTCTTTGAAAGCTGAACTATATTTAACTGCTAAATAGGATATTTAGTTTTACAGGAATATTTTTTAAAGATTTCTGAAGCTGTAGCCAGGACTTGATGTGCTTAACTCTAAATGCATGTAGTATCTACATCTTTGTAACCAGTTTAAGCACAGATTCCACAAATTCCTTTGAGATATGTTCATGCTGAGTTCTCTCTTAATTAGTTATATGATATTGTTTTGCTGAAAGATTTTTCCAGTGCCATCGTTTCTGAAGAATGATATCACTTCTTATTTGCTAAGAAAATTATTCTTTTCTTTCTAGTATATATTTTTTGTCATTTTCACAATATGCAATTGTTTAATTCCCTGTAGCAAATACAATGTAATATTGTGTAGAACTGTTGAAAGAAACATCTGAAAACAAGACAAGTCTGTCACATCCTTCTCAACACACCTCTTCTCACATTAAATTGTAGATCTTGTACTCTTTCTCTGTGATGTTATCTATTTCTAATACATTCTGACAACAAAAAAAGTGCTGAAGGGAAAATATAAATTTCAAGCTTTGAACTACTTGAAATACGTTACAATGAACTCTCCAACTAAAAGCATTCTTCAAACCTAGGATTTCATGGTTTCCTTAACAATCTGATAAAAAGATTATTCTAAATATTGCTTCCTTACCAGAGGAAAGTTTAAAGTGTGAGTTTATTTTTTTTTAAATAGTAAATATATAAACCTCAGATTTGCAACAACTGAAGTTCGAATGAAATTTGACAGAAAGTTGAACTAAAATGGGGAGCTTTTCACATTATCTAACAAAGATAAGTTTCCTGTACCTTATCTAGATGTGTATTATATTAATACTGAATAACAGAAACTGAAAAGATTTTACAGGATTGATAATAAAAAAAATCCAATATTGGTCTTGTCCATTTGGAACTCCTGAAAAAGGGTAATATGAGAAAGACATGTCAAAGTAATAAAAAAAAAACAAGGCTCCTATATAGCCAGGAGGCTATAGGGTCAAGAACCACAAAATAATGAAAGACAGATTCTAAACCATTTCCTTTTACATTGCCATCTGTAAAATCCGTTACTAAATGTGAAAAGGAGAAATAAAACTAGAATAATCAAAACAGGTTATTTGGATTTGGTTCAGAAGAGTCTTATAAATGGGGTTAGCAGTTTTCTTGTGTTACTGTTTAAGGGTTACCAGCCTGAAAGGGAAGGACTGGTGGTGTCTGTAGGACCCTGGGGGGTTCAAGATCAGTGCTGTTCCCTCCCCTTTCCGAACACAGTCTATAAAAACCCGAGGAGGCCCGAGGTTTTTGCAGGCTTTTCTTGGTTTCCTGGGATGCTTCCTGTCGCATCTTGGGACGGTTGGGCCTAGCTCCACGTGCTTGGCAGCATCCACCACCACCTGCTCCCAGCACCACTGCGGTCCCTGGTGACGAGTCCCAGCAGTCGCAGCGGCCACGAGGCACTGCTTGGACACTTCCACTCGGGACTACTGGGATCGGGTTTTGTATATACTTAAATACCCTTTGTCCCTTTTTAATTCCCTTTTCCTTTCCCCTGTTGTTTTTCATTAATCTTGTTACAGTCTTAATTTCCAACCTTGTGCGAAGCATCTTCTTCTCTATTCCCTCTTTTTTTAATCCTCCCCCTGGGAAGGTAGGGGACAATAGAGAGAGAATCCTGCTCTCTGAGCCTTAAATGGAGACATCTTGCTATAATTTTGTGTCTCAATATTTTGCTTAACAATAGACAAAAGACAGAAGGTATGAAAGGAGGAACTTGACTGGCCAAGAAAAGGTCACTGTGCTTGAGTTTATGAATCAGTTTGGTTAGATAGCCAGTTATGATGATAATGTTCCAAATCATACAGCAGCATTCAGTGAGTCATTATCTTCAGGTTGTATTTCCCCATCTTTTTTGTTCTGTTCCCATTTCTCTCCTTTATATTACATTTCTATTTTTCAAATGTATGGTAACTGAATTTAACAAAGGATTTTATCTGAGTTCTGAGTCCTCATCAAGGTTGTGTTATAGCTAGCTGAATTTTTCTACATAGAAGTCTTACTTTAAAAAAAAAAATCAAACATAAACTCCAAGTAATATTGTAAACAAATTGAAGAAAACAGAGGAAAAACAACCTGGAATCCATTTGAATATATTTTTGTTTATATTTAAACAGGTTCCAAGTGAGAATCTATTTATTTTGAGAAACATGGGAAATAATTATAAGTTCTTAATATTTACAAAAGATTTATTAACTATCTGAAATTTTTTTTTCCAGTTGATCCCTTTTTTGTCTAGTTATCTTTTAGCTTCTCACTTATTTTTTTAACTGGACAGTCATTTATTACTGTTTTCTGCAAAATACAAATGATTGCTGATATAATAAATCAGGCCCCAAACCAATATGTTTATTTCCCTTTTTTTTTTTTTGTATGGACAACTTTTTTTCCCCCAATAGTTTTTATGTTGCTTTCGATGAAGTAAGTATCAATGGTATATCTTGCACTTTTTAAGAACAGTCTTTTTTCTTCCCTGAATCCTTTTCTACTTCTACATATCATACTAATAGAATTTAGCCTCCTTTTTTTCACAGTGATCACTGAGAACTCTCAGTTTAGATAGAAGAAGATATATATCTGCAAATCAGTGAAGTTATTGTACAATAAATTAGAATTCAGTATAGATTTTTTTCTTTTGAGTATCATCATTTTAACAATTTACACATGAAAATTCTATTCTGTCATAAAATACCAAGATGAATTGATCTTCAAAAGAAAGAAAATCAGACAGTGGTATATTTTATTTCTATAGTAGCATAACAAAGAAGTCATAATATCTTAGAAGTTTTCTTTATCATATTACATTGACTGGCTTCTACAAGTGAAATAAATTTAATACGCAATTACATTTGATGTAAGATACAAAATACTTATTAGTTGTCAGGCCTTCATTTATTTATTCATTTATTTATTTATTTTGGTAAGATAAAACAAATATCCAGACTTATCTTCAGTCTTGCAATTTGCTTGCTTATGTTTATACCTATGATATGCAGTCTTCAAATAAAAATCAGTAGTAAAGACAGTTTCTTTTTTTTTTTTAGGTGATTTTCACACAGTCTCACTTAAGATGTCTTCAATGTTCTGAATTGTCCCTTTGCATGTTCCTACTTTCTACCACTTTTTCTCTTCTGCTCCAGTTCTCACCATACCCACTTGAACTATAGAAGGACTTAGGCTCTGGTCTCTAGACTTCTGAATCATCAGTTTGATCTCTAATACACCCTGAAGCTGCTGCTCATGATCACATTCACGGGCACCTAAGGGGATTGTGGTCTGCACTCAGTTCCTTGGCAGAGGCTGGACATCATTTCAGACCTGATGCCTGGCTTTCCTTATCACTGAAATGTGAAGAGTGATGTGCACTTGTCTATTCTCCTGTCATGGATCTGAGGCAGAATAAGGGATATGGTCAGATATGAGACCTGTAGAGTGCTTCCATATCCCATGAAAGCTGATCATATTTCTTTGAATACTAGCATATGACTAAACAAATATAGTCAATAATACCTTCCTAGGTCCTTTTCTGCTGTGTTTTAACTTCGGAAGCAGTAGCTATCATTAATCAGTCTTCCTGTATTAGTGTACAGCAGGAGCGTATGAAGCAGAATATTAATTTGGGTCAGATATTACTATTTATCACTAGAAAGTCAATTGAACGATCAGTATTTGCAAGAATGTAGAGAGTTCATGCTATAGTTTCCTGCTTTCTCATACCTAAATAGTTAGTGCGCAGAATGATTGCATATCTACAAGTTGTCCGTGGCAGCAGCTGATCCTTAATGTTTTAAAAAAATGTGAGAGGAAAAGAGGTTTTTCAAAAAGTAACAGTTAAGAGCAACTGAGATTCTGTCACTACTTTTCTGCAAAGTTTTTGAATTTATGAAGCAATTGCTGCAGAATAATTTATCATTGCCTCATTAATAAAAAATAAAGCAATTGAGATTGATACCATAAGTAGAAATGTTGCAGACCACAGAGACTTTTCTGATGAATTAAGTATCTGAAATCAGATCTGGAGAAGTAACCAAGACAGTCTCAGTACATTTAAGGGATGTTTTCTGTTATTCATGTTAAATCCTGGTTCTATGAGACTGTCATTGTCAGACGTAGATTTGTAAAGACATTTCAGAGAAGATAAACAAGAGAGAGGAACAGGAATACGTACTTCAGAGAAACATTTGAGCCTCAGGTACATTTTATTTAATACTACTAAATCAGTAATGCCATTACAATTAATTGTGCAGCTGGATATTATAACTCTGATTCTTTAAATTATGTCAATTTAGACAGAAAGTACAATTAAGAAGCCAACATTAATATTACTATATAGGAAGAAGTTTTTTTTAGCGAGTGACTCAGGACTGGATTCTAGAAACTCTTGGAAAATAAACTAAAAATCATTAAAATTATATTCAAAATAGAAAGTTATTCAAAACAGAAGTTAACATCAACTGACAGCGACTGGTTTTGTCAAAAAATTTTCTGTCTAAATTTTGATTTGCTAGCAACTATTCAAATTAGAATTTCAGTTTTCACATATTTCCTATGAGTAATACCTTTTTTTGTTCTTATTCTCTATATGTCACTCTGCTAAGACATGGCTATATGGCTGCTTGCACCTCACTCTGGGTTGGGAATCAGAAGACCTTGAATATAATCATGAAGTTTCCCACTAAGGTTTCCAAAGAATTTCCTTCCTGATTTTACACTGTCAAATTTCTGACTTCTATTTTGTCATTTCACAGGAAAGTAAAAAGTAAACCTACTTTTCATCTTCCTGGAGAAAATCTCACATATCAGAAAAACTCAGTGAAATATTTTGCATAATACATTATTGGGTTTAAGAGGTTATTTAAAAAAAAAAAGGATCTAATTTATCTTTTCAATGTGGGGTTACCTTGCAAGCTGTTTAACATGAAAATACTCCATGATTTTTTGAGCTCTAGGCTTTTCCCTTCTCCAGTAGGATCTCATAACTGTTTAGGGGCCTACTCACATAAAGTAGGATCTGTGCCCAGGTTCTGCTTGGGTTTATTTTCCAATTACAGGCATGCTGTAGTTTTAATATCACTGTAATTCTTAGGTATTGCTGTACTGCAGAGAGTTCAGTTCAGAAACTAGCGTGGCTAATTCCTAGATGTTCTAAATACAAACAAACTGTTTTCAAAGTGATTGCTTCAAATCCTTGAATCTATTTTTTGATCTCTGCTGTGTCTTGTTCTTTGGTATTGGCTGTAAACTGCTCTTTCTGCATTTGATGACAATGGTTGAAAGAGAGATCTATCTGATAGTACTCATTATATTTATGGAAATTCAAGACACTAAATTTTTTAAGGACTTCCCTAAGTTTTAAGGAGCTTTTGTGATGACGTAGATGAAGTGTTTAATAAGGCTAAGACTTCAGAGTCTAGAAAAACCAAATGCACTTCTATTTATTTTGTGGGTGTTTTTCTCTGTAGTCCTAGTTTGCATATTAGTAGTAGCAGAATAATTACAAGGTGGAAAGCTAAGCAATGCATAATAGAAGAAAGAAAGAGGAATTATTTACAGAATCCCTTACCACATAAAAAACTTTTTTTCCCCTATAGTAATCAGAAATACAAAAGAAGCATCATGATTTTCAAAAGATACCACTATGTTTTGTTTGATTATTATAAAGGAATTGGATAGGTAGGGTTCAGAGCAGAGGTGTTCAGTCTGTGTAATTTGGTGTCCTTTAAAGGCATTTGTCAAAATCAGACCAAAACTCACACCTATACTACCTTGCCTCCTTTATATTTCTTCCTGCCCATTCTAATACTGCCAAATGTCTTGTTTTCCATAGTGTTATTTTTGGCTGTGATAACCTAGTGGAATTCAGCATTGCTTAAGAAGCCAAAAGTTATTTTATTGACCCAGTGAGAAATACTGAGGTTCCTGATATCTGAAAATTGTTCTGCATCCATGTCTTATTTTTTGATCTTTCTATGCATCTCTCTTTTCTGATTGATCTGGATTGTTTTTCTCAAGAAGACATTAGTTAATATCATAGGAAGGTTAGAAAAAAGTTTATTGATTTTGTATCTCTTTTCAAATTTGTATTTGAGTGCCAATTCATGAGCTTCTTTGATGGCAGGATGATCAGTCCTGTACCATTTAGGTTGGTAATCCTATAAATACCCAGAACATCTTTTTGAGGGGAAATAGTGCTTTTTTTTATATAGGAATAGATTCAGACTTACTGTTTGGGTTCCAAACAGTTACAGTATTCAAAATACAGATACATAGGACTAATTCAAAATGACTCATGCTTCCCTGCACAGTATAGTAATATATGGGACTGCAGGCAAAGAGAGGCTGCAACAGAGGAAGACAAGAGAGATCGATTTTGTTAGCAGCGGGCATGTAGACAGATATGTAGAGAGATTGTAGAAAATCTCAATGTAAGATTTCAAAGGATGGGAAGGTGCTTTTATTAAAGCAAAACTTATTTAATTTATTCACATTCACAGCCAAACCCACAAACTCAGAAGCACCAGAATATGTGTGTCTGTGCAGCAAGTGGGCTGGTAAATAATTAACTGCTCTCAAATGCCAAATGGGCATGAAATCTGGTAATAAAAAAATATCAAGAAATACATTCTTGAAGAAGGAGGAGGGAGAAAGCTAACCATATTCAAATTGATAAATACTTGATACTTTTATGCCTAAACTCAATCATTATCAATATTTCTCTTAAAAGGGAAAAAACCCAACCAAAAAACAACAAACAATGAGGAGCATAATTATAATCCTCAAAGAATGCAGACCCAGCTCTGTTGCAAGATAAATCATTTTTTGAAGCAAAATATAAAATCTACCCTCATTAACTTGTTCAATGTAATGTGTATACAGCAGTAAACTGTATCATTTAAGTAAAAATCTGTCCTGGCAAATTGACAAAAGTAATTTAGAAGCTGTCTTTGTAATTATCTCAGCCATGGTAAGCAGAGATATTTTACCCAGACGCCATTTAGTAGCTAGGGGATATGAACATTGTATTAGAACTCTAAAAAGCTCTATTAATGGTAAGTACTATAAATGTCAATGAAGAGCTACAAAAAAAATGCAAATATTAAATTGTCTGTCTCAAAAGACTCAGCTAAAGCTTCCAGCTGATCACCTGCTTTGGAAATCATCTAAAATTACAACATCAGGGATCTTCTAAATATGTGAGGGAAAGAAACTGTGTCTTCAGGACAGAGCTTGTAAGTGCTGTGGAAAAGACACTTTGGAGAAGCATTGCTTCCTCAGGAAGGGAGTGTTCCTGCACTTTGCCTGTAGATGATACTCAGTTTTGAGAGTGAATTTTAGTTGCTGTGATACATCACAATGTGTTCTTTACACAGGCATAATCAGACAACTGCTTGCAGTTGTAAGAAGCAATATGTGGTAGTGCTCAAATTATTAGTTCATTTAAATAACAAGCAAAATGCATTGTTTTAAGCAGCTAGTTACCAGATTACAGCTGAGAAGGTGGTCCTTTACTGTACTTGGTAAACATGATTTGTGGTGAATGTTAGATATGCAACCAGGCATATTGCAGGTAGTAGAGTTTTCTCTCCTTATACACTGCTAGCACTAAGTGCTCCTGTGTAAAGATGACATGCTTTATTATGTGGAAGGCTACATCGCAACAACAGTCCTACACTGCCTAAGGAAAATATTAAACAGATCTTCAGTAAAGAAAGTATTGAAGATCTATATTTTATCTCTGTGCCTCAGTGCAGAACTGGGTCTTAATTACACATTACACAAAGTAATTCTTCTATACATTAACTTTTAAGAGGTAATTTTGCTATATGATAACATGCATGAAATGGAGACCTGTGGATATGCTTATGCTTAGCTTATGTTCTTAATTTTCTTTTAAATAACCATAAAGTTAGGAAAGTGTATTAAAAATTGCTTTACTATTTATCTATCAAACTGATCAACTGTCCTTTATCTTTTCACATTTATTAACATCAGCCTCTGGAAATGAGAATACTTGATAAGTTTTAGCTTTTCTCTACTTAGGTGAAAAGTTGTTCTCCACAGAGTTATGTCTTACCACTGTGTGTATACTCTGTTTTCTCCTTCGCTTTGTTGTTTTTTCTTCCTACACTTATTTTGTATCAGTCTACTTTTTAATTGACTTTTGAAAGTAAACAAATAAGAATATTAAATAAAATTTGCCTTTTACTGCTTCTGTTCAGGATTTGTAGTAGAGGTAAAGAACAAGTTTTCGAACAGTCCCATCATCTAAGACAATTACATGCCAGAAGAATAATCTTACCTTTTTTTTTCTGTAATTAGTGATTCGAAAGATACTCCTGCTTGTAATTGTTGTGAAGGGAGTGATTGCTTTCTCTGCTGAGTAAAGAAGATATCTGTTAATGTCTTTAAAAAGATCTAAGTGCCTGAAGTTAGATGATGTACATTCATCCTCCGTTTGTTTTAAAGACAGCACTAGGCACTTTCTTCCAAATCTTTACTGTTGAGTAAAAGAGGGGAGGGAGTGAGCTCAAAAGCCTGGATACCAGATGATCCATTGCATAACTGTTAAAACATCCTTTGCACAGTTTTCACCCATATCAGATAGGGCTTTCTAGGACAATTGACCTCAAGGTGTTCAGAGAGTTGGGGCACAAATCCCAATCAGCAGGCAGCTGGGAGAAGGCACTTGCATCACGTTTGACACCCTCTACCTTGATCCAGCTTTATATCAGCAATTTCATTGGCTCTGGTAGGACATTAATTTACAAACTTGGATACGTAACTCCTACATTCCATCTCACACTATGGAAACACCATGTAACAGAGACATTAGACACATTAAACTGAAACCAAACAAAAGAACAAACATACTATATCTCAGGGCAACAGGTGTGACACCAAGATAATGACACCAAGTTGGTTGGTCCAGTTAATATGCTCGAGGGAAGGGATGTCATCCAGAAGGACCTTGATAAGCTTGAGGAGTGGGCTCATGCAAATCTCATGAAGTTCAACAAAGTCAAGCGCAAGGCCCTGCACCTGGGTCAGAGTGATCCCCAGTATCAATAGAAGCTGCAGGATGAAGAGACTGAGAGCAGCCCTGCCAAGAAAGATTTGAGGTTATTGGAAGAAAACATGGACTTGAGCTGACAAAGTGCTTGCAGCCCAGAAGGCCAACCATACCCTGAGCTGCTTAAAAAGAAGTGTGGGTAGCAGGTCAAGGGAGGTCATTCTTCTCCTCTTCTCTGTGTGAGACCTTACTTGGAGTACTGCATCCACCTTTGGGGTCTTCAGTAAAAGAAAGACATCGACCTATTAGAGAGAATCGAGAGGAGCATTATGAATTGATCAGAGAGCTGGATCACCTCTCCTATGAAGAAAGGCCAAGAGATTTGCAGTTTTTCAGCCTGGAGAAGAGGAGATTCTGGGCAGACCTTGTTTTGGCCTTTAAATATATAAACTGGGAAAGTGGAAAAAAACTTTTTACCAAGGCTTGTAGAGACAGGACAAGGTGCAATGGTTTTAAAATAAAAAGACGTAGATTTAGAGTGGACATGAGGAAGAAATTTTTTATTATGAAGGTGGTGAGACACTGTAACAGGTTTCCCAGAGAGATTGTGAATGTCCCATCCCCGGAAGTATTCAGGGCCAAGTTGGATGGGGCTTTGAGCAACCTAGTCTAGTTGAAGATGTCACACACAGAACAGCAGGGGAGTTGGACTAATGCTCTTTTCAGGTCCCTTTAAACCCAAATCATTCTATGATTCTGTGATTCTCTGACCACACTGAGCTCAGATGAGCCCTGAGAGCAACCAGTAGTGTGGATATGAACAGGCCACACCACTTGCCTGGAAGCCAGAAAACAGCTCCTGATCTTGTTTGTGCACATCAGTACAAATGTAGAAGAGCAGTCTTATTTTCTTCCTTTACAGATATTCACAGTTATTCAAATGTCATTTAGACAGATTGAACTTTAGGTAAATTACTTTCCACAGGAAAGTTTCTTATTACTGTGCATAAATTAGACTGAAATACACAGTCATAGTCACAGCGTCTTTCAGAAATCACACAAATTTTCAGAGTTAAATCTCAGTTTAAACTTACCCTATGCTGCAGAGTCATCTTGGACTAGCTCTGCCTTCTAGTTTCAAATATACTTTAGATACGTTATGTCAAAATTGACTAATAATAAGCTCTTTAATATTTTTGCATTTTAAAAGTGGCAATTTTTCTTTCATTCTGACAATTTTGTGAAATTACTGAATTTTTGACAGAATATTTTAATGCATTTAAGAGGTACTTTTTAAAATACCAGTATAAATATAAAAGAAGAAATAATTTGAGCTTTATGTAAGAAGTTTTTTTGCCTAAGTAGAAAGGTTCAACAGAGTCCTGTTGAAGTGTATAGGAATAAAGGGAACTTATGAAGAATGGAACCACACCTAGCATGTGTAAAATAGAATTAAGAATGGAACCACACTCTTGTCTTACAATAAGATATCTTGTGGAGTACTTGTATTCATTTATTGTTAGAAAAATGCCTCTACACTGACAGAATAACAAGTCCCTTGACTTGACTTTTATAACTATAACATACTAAATGATACCAGAATGTAATGGCTTTAGAATTGTAAATTAATCACTCACATAACAATTTTAATGTATATAAGGGTTGACTAAGAATATTTCATATTTGGACTAGGAAAATCTTACACTGAAAAGTTTTCCAGAGAGAGATTGCTTGCAAGTTTTGACTGCAGCTGGGATATTTTGTTTTGAGGGATCACTTATTCTTTAATTATCATGCTATTGAAAGATATTGCTATAGATGACGTGTAGAATGTGTGATCCTTTTGATGTGGAAAAAGAGTAAAATAATTATTTACACAGATTGTGCATTTAATTTACAGTAATATTAAAAGATTGAATGAGTCTCTACATAATCTTGAAAAATTAAATAAGAATCAGAAGATTATTTTATCTCCCTCAATCTGCTTTTTCTAGTGGTTAAAATCAGGTTTCACTGGAGTTTTACTGTGCCCTGAGAATTTTTTTTAACCTGACACATACCTCCCGTTTGTCTTCACATACAGTAACAGTGTCCAGAGATGTTTCACACCACTGAGAGCTTGTTTTATTTTCTGTCAGTGCCTGCTCTGTATAAATGACTCTGATTAAAAACAACAACAAAGCCAGAAAAGCAAGTACTAAATTTGTGTCTCAGAGATTACCCAAATGAACAATCCCATTGATTTTCTGGATTTAGGAATCTTCAGGTGTTTTCCTGCTGTCACAGGAGGAAATTACCATTAAGTATTTGAAAAAGATTGGGAAGAACTATTCATGAAAAACAGAGATACTGATCAACCTGACTTGAAAAGATGGAAAATAGGGGAGAGCGCCTGGCATGAAAGATTTTCCTATTATCAGCATCTTTATTTAACTAAAGGCAGACTAACATAAATCAAGGCTTATGATAGAAAAATAAGAAAAATAGGGAGAATGAGCAGTTTCTTTTTTTAGTAACATATTTCATTTGTAAATATCAGAAGAATTAAAAATATGTTTTTGTACAATGTATTTTGTGTTCTCTGTACTGAAGTCCTAAATGTTTTAAAGAGATCATCTTATGATTTTTGTGATTTCAACTGGTTTTTATTCTACTTCTGGATAGTAATTTCTGGCCCTATGTATAAAACAGATTTACAAAACAAAGAAGTTTGTGGGTTTTGGGTGGGGTTTGGGGTTTTTTGGGTTTTTTTTTTTGGGTTTTTTTTTAAGTATAAAGAAAGCAAAATATTAATTCAGGCTTTTCTCACAACACAAGATCAGTAAGATTTTGTCGTTGTTTATAGAAGTAGATGTGTGGTACTTAAGCAGCATATTGAACTTGCATTATGAACTCCTCAAGTTTTCTAACAATTAAATAAAATATTTAATCTTCACTTTTAGTGATAGAGGAAAATGCATCTTAGCTTCAAAAGTGTGTATGTTGTATTTGTTATATGCAGTAGCGAAGTTTATCTCTTTGTTTTCCACTCCTGATGTATGTTACTGCCTGGGTGGTCACTTTTAACTGATAATAGGTTCCTTCTGAAGAGTGTTTCTTCCTGAAAGTATTTTTTCCCTGTGTAATGTTCCACTCTGTTGCCTACTGAATGATACACTTTTCTTCAATGTATCCTTGCTTGTCTTTTTCACCTTGTATTCCCTATCTGTTTTGTCTTTTGCATTAATTTGTATCGGATTCTAAATTTGACTTAGAAAGATATGTGTGCCTTACAACTTAAGAACTTTTTTCTTTTAATATTGACTTGAAGAGTGTATGAGGAACCCTTTATTTATCTAGGTATGCAATGTAAATTCTAAGTGTCTCTGCTTGCACCAGCACAAACTCTAATATTTGCTGCTCAAATAAGAAAAATACATGAAATAGCTTCTAGATGAGGTAAACTATGTTTAACAATTTTTCCCCCAAAAGTAGGTTCTTACCTACATTGTCTAGAGTAGTAAAACATACTTGGATGTTATGTCTTTTACTAGAGTCTTTGTTGTTGTACTAAAATATATACGTGTAAGTGGGAATATTATAAAATCACTCTGATTTATATTTGTGTGCTCTTTTGATTTGATCTAAGCTAAGCAATAGTATACAACAGTTCAGCTTTAATTTACTGTCTGAATAAAGTTCAAGTAGATTATACATTGTTGCTAGACATATTTAATCTTTTTATTTCTTTGGGTTTAATTTTATGGTCCTGGAGACAATCATCTTTGCTGAGTTGATGCCACACACATGCAATTATAAAGGTTCATTGCATCTGTAATTCCATGTGTGTGTTTTAGCGTGCTTTAAAATGCTCAGGTAACATATAAACATAAAAAGAAAAAAAATCAAAAATATCTCAGGGATCAAGATTCCTAACACACATATATACTTGCACCCTTACGCATGTATTTTAAATGACCCAGTTTTATCTTAAGATATTGTATACATAACATGTTTATAACACTAATCAATTTACAAACCACAGGTAGTGATTTAATTTTTGTAAGACTGCTGTAAAAGTGAAGTTAAAGCGATTTTCTTCCTACAAGGCTCTGAATCAGAATATAAAAAATAACTTCTAGTTCAAGGAGGAAAACACCTGCTTTAAGAACCTTTAATTTTAGCCTAGCCCAGAAAACAGCTATTTTCTGAGAATACTTGTAAATTAAATTTAAAAAAGCAGCACCCCATCTGATGTTACTTCTAATGCATTTCTACAATATTTTTTCTAAAATATGATATATCATCTTTATAAGGGAAGATCAAAAAAGGATATTTTAAACTTAAAGTAGTATCAAAATTAAGGAGTAGCCAATATGGCTAGGAACTACAATTACATCATAAATGCGGACATGTTTATTTTATCCAAGCTTTAACAAACATTTAGTAAAAAATGTTTAGAAATAGCTTATTTTCTTTGCTGACTTTAAGGCTTTAAAATTAATATTTTGACTCATAGAACTAAAGATTTAATGAACTTTCCTGTAAATTACTCTTTACCTTTTCTCTTCAGCAGTTTTCTGTCTCAGTCTTTCTATTCTGTTCATGCTTTGAGATATACAATTAAGTCAGAATATATCTTTGTTGAGTGTTGGTTTTCTCACTTTTCTTCTTATATTTCAATCTGATTTTCTACTAATTTTTAGACAAAAAAAAATTGGTTTAGATATTTTAATTTCTCAGATGTCATTTTTTGTAATGTTGTTTATTTGCTGGATTCTAAACTGAAGAGAAAAGAGGACTCTTATTCATTTGTGCACATACACACAGATGGAACCCTTATTTAAAATATGTGTAAGCCAATATAGCCATTTTAATTGAACCTTCATGGGGTTATTGTGTGTGTGTGTACGCCTACATGCTATATTTTTATAAGCTTTTATAAGTTGTGGGAGTCTGAAAACGGCTTTTATTTCTGTCTGATTTCTTCAGAACTACTTTTTGTTGTTACCGAAATCAGATATGTGTAATGTTACCTGATTTCATTTCCTCGTTCTTCACGGTTTCAACAGTAAAAACAGCCATACCAAAAACCCCCACCTTTATTACTTCAGCACAGTAATATTGAACAATAATAAATGTTGACTCTCAGTACAATGAGCAATAAAGATGTATATATACCTTTCAAGGAAATAAAAGCCCTTAACAGTCAGAAAATCTCACTGTCAGGAGTGTGATAGTACAGTGCCAGAATTAAGTTTTCAAATGCTGTTGTCCAGGACCAAGATTGTGTGGGTGGCTGAGTACTCTGCATTTTCAAAAGCAGTAAGTAGCTACACAGCCTCCTTGAAGGGAGAAAGAAACCTTCTACTGATGTTTTTGCTACATTTTGGGTTTAAATTCACTGCATAAAGATGTCTGTTGATCGTATCAGAGACTTGGCATGCATTATTTTAATAAATGGTTAGTGAATTCTGCCCAGGAAAGTTAAATATTATATTTAAAACACACACATGCAATATAACATGTGTATCAATTCCTTAGACATATTATGAAAGTTAACCTGATGAGTGAGAATCTCAAGTGTTCAGTTTCTCAGTTCAAGTACCATGCGTTACTGAAAAAGTGTCTTTGTTCTTGATAACATCAAGCGTATTGTAAATTTTTGTATTACTGATAGCGTTGTGAGCAATCAAGCCCATCAGTATGAGTATCAACTTCCCTATAATATGTTTAGAAAGAAACACAATTTTAAGAATGTCATGATCCTTCTCTGTGTTCTCTTACCCCTGTGACCCACATCTGTGATCTCTTAAATCGATTATCACTCATTTATTACCATCTCTATATTAATTTTCTCTCCAGCTAACTCTACAAATAAAAGACTTCTAGCTGTTTTAATTCTCTCTTCTGACAGCAAGAGACATATCTGCATGATTAAAATGCCAGATATCTTAATAACTGTTATCAATTACATTAATTAATAGAAAATAGCAGTAGAATTTGTATGGAGAAACAGTATTACTCTAAATCTCAGTTAATTCACAGTTGCCTGTAAGATACCATTTCTTCCACACCCCACTTATTTTTTACCCTTTCATGTATTCATTATTAATAAATAACGAGTATGATATACAGTTGCTGTTTGTGTCAATATGAAGTATAGAGCTATTGAGGTCATACTTCTCAAGTTGAGAAAAAAAGGAAATTTTCTTTCACAAAGCAAACAGAACTTATTAAATGCCTAAATTATATGAGACCAAGTGGTCTGTATGACAATTATATATTTTTTCAATTAACTCAGACTAACCCAGACCATGTGTTTACAGTGCCATACATTTTTTAAGTCAGAATTTTCCCTAAATTCTGTTTCTCTCAGAGTCTATTCATAGCCTCTGAGTGGAAGTTCAGGTCTTGTATCATGAATGTGCTAATCTAAAACCAAACTCTCTTTGTGCCAAGTACAAGAGCAGCATGCCATGGCTTCACAACTTGGCATCCTGACATGAAATGGAGTAAAAAAGAAGATCCTGCAGGTAACGGCAAAATATTTCAGATTTGGCATTTGATTGAGGTTTTGAGGGTATCTTTGCACTTTTTGGTGAGGGTAGATAACCCCACTTACATTAGTAAGTTCCTTCCCCCACCCAAAACAGGCCTGTGAAGACATTAATGTTAAGCAACATTCATGCGCCTTGCTGGAAAGCATGTTTATTCAGTATAGATTTGACAAAACATTCCTGTGGGAACAGTGACTTATTTTTCCTAAGAGAGGAGGTAAGGAAATTTTACATCAGCGCCGAGAGCAAAGACAAGAGGTTTCTATCTGTCTGTACCAGCATTATACACACAATGATCCTTCAGCTCTCCAGCTCAGCTGTTTTGGTCCCTCTGGCCTCTTATCATCTACCTCAGCCAACTGATCTTTTGTTCTGCACCCTGGGTCTCTCTGAGAGCCTCTGGAATTACCTGAGTTTGTTCTTTTCTGTCTCTCCCTTCTCGTGCTCTTTTTTTCCCCCTGGTCTAAGCTGTACTGTGTTCAGCTGCAGATTGAGCTCCAGTATACAGAAGGATAGGCACAAGCCTTTCAGAGGTTTTGAACTTTTTTCTATAAAACAAATCCTACCATTTCTTTCATTCTGTACCATAAGAGCTTGACAATCTCTGTATAAATAATGTTGGCGTTCTAATTTTTTAGAAACCCTGCCAACCTTATGCTTTTATTTAGTTTTTTCTTTGTTTGCATTTTCTGATGAAATTTTCATTTTGGTTTACAAGGGTTTGTTTAATGGACAGTCCTTATATATGCATACATGTATGTGTTGACAGATAACGGGTTATTTTAGGTTAGTTTAACAGGTAGTTTAGGAAGAACACAGTGATTGTTTAATTTTGTACTTGCAAATACCCGAACAGGTCTTCAAAAGAATACTTTAATTTCAACATGCTTGTTTTATTTTCTGTTAAAATTGACATATGGTGATAGCTGAAATAACATGACAATCTGAAATATTACCTTCTAAATTGAAATCTAGACTCATGTTATCTAGTAGGAAAACTCCAAAGAGTTTTTGAAGAAAAAAAATCTATTGCTTTCTTGAAAGCCTTCTGTATCCAGCAGTGGAGATCTTCCTCTCACCTTTAATGATTCTCCATTTCACATAATAG
The DNA here is from genome assembly GCF_000695765.1 of Mesitornis unicolor. NCBI lineage: Eukaryota > Metazoa > Chordata > Aves > Mesitornithiformes > Mesitornithidae > Mesitornis > Mesitornis unicolor. The sequence continues at coordinate 1,261 of NW_010164441.1, read as the reverse complement.
CTGTTTGTAACAGATCAAAAACACAAATTGAAAAGAACCAATATGAAAAGCTAGGACTCTAGCAGGGCAGGGCTTATCTCTTCTTTTTTGATACTGCTGCTGCAATAGAGCAAGGCTGCAATAAACAACCCTTCTTCCTTTTTCTTATAGAAGACGGAGAGCATGAGGCTGGTGTACTTTTCCTGTTTACCTGAACCTAACACACAAATCTCAACATCTCTGAAGGTCTTCTGACAGTAATGAAAAAGTGAAATGCAACAGAGGTCTTGCCACAGAGACAGCTTTCAATCAAGGGGTTTAATGGAAAAGTTAAAACTTTCAAGGGAAATTTCACAAATAAACTTGGATTAGACTCTGCTGCTAGAGAACACTGCAATAATTTAATTCTCTAAGTTTAGCGCCATATTAATTTCTTAAATTGTGATATATTTAATATATTTTAGGTTTAGAATTTTAGGAGATCAAAGTTTACAGAATTTTTTTATTTTATCAAATAATTCAAGCATCTGCAGGTGTCATTTACATAAAACTTTATGATCATTATCACAGAATATTAGGAGTTGGAAGAGACCTCGAAAGATCATCTAGTCCAACCCCTCTGCCAGAGGAGGATCACCTAGACTAGGTCACACAGGAATGCGTCCAGACCGATCTTGAATGTCTCCAGAGAAGGAGACTCCACAACCTCTCTGGGCAGCCTGGTCCAGTGCTCTGTTACCCTCACAGTAAAAATGTTTTCCCTCATGTTTAGATTGAACCTTCTGTACTCCAGCTTGCTCCCACTGCCCCTTGTCCTATCATTTGACATCAGAGAGAAGATCCTGGCTCCTTCCTTGTGACACTCACCCTTTATAAATTTGTAAACATTGATGAGGTCACCCTTCAGTCTCTCCTCTAAGCTAAAGAGACCCAGCTCCCTCGGCTGCTCCTCATAAGGGAGATGCTCCGCTCCCCCAACAATCTTTGTGGCTCTGCGCTGGACTCTTTCAAGCAATTCCCTGTCCTTCTTGAACTGAGGGGTCCAGAATTGAACACAATATTCCAGATGCAGTCTCACCAGGACAGAGTAGAGGGGAAGGAGAACCTCTCTTGACCTACTAACCCCCCCCCTCCTGATACACCCCAGGATGCCATTGGCCTTCTTGGCCGCAAGGGCACAATGCTGTCTCATGGTTATCCTGCTGTCTACCAACACTTCCACGTCCTTTTCTGCATGGCAGCTTTCTAACTGCTCGTCCCCAAGCCTGTAGCGCTGCATAGG
>NW_010164440.1:6756-19995 GCF_000695765.1 Mesitornis unicolor | reverse complement strand
TCCTGGCGTTAATCCGAGGAAAAGCGGGGGTGGGGGAGGGTAAGGTACCTTCCTCCGCGCTACTGCAAGCCGTGGCCGCCGTCCCTGAGGGCCAGGAAATCCCGCAGGCTGCTCTCAAAGCCGAGGGGACGGAGGTGGGGGCCCGCCATGGCCGCCCCCAGGTAGGGGAGTAGCTGGCAGCGCTCCACGAAGCGCTCCAAGCGCTTGCGGTAGGCCTGCCGCACCGGCGCCGGGCTCCGCGGGTTGTACGCTGCAAGAGGTGAAGCGGGGTTTTAGTGTTCCGCGTTAGCTTTGTGGAATTACGTTACAGAAATTTTAAAGGGGCTCCAAGTCTACCCCTGGTGTTTTTATCCTCGGTACGGGTAAAGCTGCCCTGGGCCGTGCCCGTTGGTACCATCACCATCCCTGTTTAAAAGAGGGGTAGATGAGATGCCAAGAGACATGGTTTAGTAGTGGACAGGTTATGGTTGGACTCGATGATTTTAAAGGTCTTTTCCAACCAAACAACTCTGATTCTATGCCAAACCAACCAGAAATCAAGTCTGGTGTTTTAGACGTTTCTAGCTCCAAAAGGATAAGGATACTGAAAAAGATAAAGGCTTTTGTGAACAAAGAAACAGCAAATCTTTGCTCAACTGCCATCACCTTCTTGTACCTCAGGCATGAGGGTCTGGGGATGCTCCAGGCAACGACAAGTTTGGGTAATGCAGCGCATGCCCTGAAATGGCGCTGTGATAGACCAGGCTGGCACTGGGCTGCTGCGTCCTTGGCACAACCATTCTGTGACCAAAATGCTTTGTCCATAAGAAATCAAGAGCTGATGGATAGTTCGGAGGAGGAAGGACATGTCAAGGCCAAGAACTTCACAGTGAAGATAGTATTTTTCCTTTCTTTCTTACCTCTTTGCCCTGAGCTGTATTTTGGTGTACGTTAGTACTGAGTGTCAGCCTTCAGAGTATTCTTCATTATTTAAAGAGAAAGGAGTGATTTAAGACAGCCAATTCATAGCCACTTTTTTCCTGTGGGTGGTACTTTATTTGTCATTACAAAACCTGGACAGCATGAAGAACTATGCTATGAGACACTTCAGCCTTCTGGCTTTAAATTGTAGACAACTGTGTTTAACAGCTTCCAAGGGATTTGTCAAGCATAGCTGTACATAGAGGTCTTAGAGGAGTCAAGTTTGAAGGGCATTAAATCACTCTAGTGATGTATGGTTTCCTAATCCTTTTTTCCAGGAGTAAATCTCTCTGCATTTATGATTTATCACCTGTACCTTCTTGGATACTGAAAGCAACCCAGTATTGCTGTTAGAAAAGCTGCAGAAGCAACTAAACCATTGTTTCTTGTCACCTATTTAAATGTAGGATTAGAGAGTGACATAAGTTGAAGATGAGAAAGTCTTACTTAAGATAAAAATAGAATGTAAAAAATTCGCAAGAGACCACAACATGAAGCACTTTGATCAAGCTTTTGGTCAAAAAGTCATAATCACAGAATCACAGAATATTAGGAGTTGGACTGTGACTACGCTGAAGAGATGCACAAGAATAAGTAATGCTGTATTGACAAAGGAGATTTTTCAGTGTACTGGAATGCTGTATCTCAAAGTTGGAAGCTGTTCTGTTCAGTATTAGAAGAAATTAACTTGTTTTCCTGCGTTCCTATGGCCAAACTATTTATCCCTGCATAAGAAGAGATTTGTGCACTTGCATAACCTTTCGATTTCATCATCCAGCACTGATAGTGATTTAATGATGCAGTGTATGAGCAAAGCATTCCCGTTGTGGACATCGTTACATTAGCAAAGCTGTGCTAACAATAGAATGAAAAGTCTTTATGGATGAAACAAACTGCAGTATAAAAGCAGTTTTGCTGGCTTAAGAACTGTACATTTATACAGGGGCTTATCACGTGCCTACGCTGTTCAGTGCTCTTCCTTAACAAAGCTATGCTAGCAAAAATCTGTGGTAGTCCAAGAAAATTCTGGCAGGCTCTGGAAACTGCATGAGGAAACACAGGATGTGAAGAACTTCAGACAAGATTGCCATTATCTAAAAGAATAAGTAAAAGTTTGAAGTAAAAAAAGGCAAGGTAATGTTCAGCCACTGAACCGGTTGGCTTAAAAAACTGGTGGGTTGTAGAAATGGCAGTCTTGCTTCAGAAATCTCTAGCAGTACTGGAAACTTCACAATGCTACAGCCAAACTACAAGCTAGGCTGTTGAAGTCTTGAAAGCTGGCACTATTTAGGCTGATTGCAAACTATTAAAGATTATTAGCTGCAACTGCTATCTTGGACTGCAAAAAAACCCAAACAAACTGAAATTCTAAAAAAAATAGCAAATATGAACGGAGGAAACAAAGCTTGAACAACTTTCCTCAGTGAAGGAGTAGTCCTAAACTCCAGTAGCTCCACGAGATGTTTTACTTTATCATTAATTTGTTAGCTGAGTACAAACCACCTAATTTTCATTTTGGACTGTTTGTTATGGAGAAGTAAGGGGGTTGATTAAATAAAAGAGGAAGTTAAAAATAATCAACATACTCTGAAACACAATATTCAGATCTTCCTGCATAATTTGACAAAAAAAGCAGACTTATAAATAACATTTAGTTTCTCTGTGCTAAAACTTAAAAATCTAATTAACTCTGGATGGATATCTGTTCTTTCACATGGTGTAACTTAGTGTGTTGATACTGAGCCCATGGAGAAAAGGGCATTTTTTGAAAATCACAGGTGTTCTATGTGTACTTAGGCTGTTTCTCAATACAATTAGACCTCCCATTTACGTATTTGGCTGATTTGTTGTTGGAAATGTGTATGATCAGAAAGTTGTCTTCACGTTATCTGTAAGGCAAGGTTTGTTAATAAGTTTTGTTTGACCGCCTGATACAGTTGAAAAAAGGCAAGCATTCAGGCACTTAACATTCATAGAATCATAGAACGGTTTCGGTTGGAAAAAACCTTTAAAGTCCAACCATCAAACCAGCCCAAAGTCATCCGCTTGTCTTTTGAACACCTCCAGGGATGGTGACTCAACCACCTCCCTGGGCAGCCTTATCCAACAACCCTTGACAACCCTTTCAGTAAAGAAATTCCTCCTAAAATCCAACCTAAACCTGCCCTGAAGCAAATTGAGGCCATTTCTTCTTGTCCTGTCACCAGCTATGAGGGAGACGGACCCCCACCTCACTACCTGAAAGGAAGTTGTAGAGGGCGATAAGGTGTCCCCTCAGTCTCCTCCAGGCTGAACAACCCCAGCTCTCTCAGCTGCTCCTCCTAAGACTTGTGCTCTAAAGCTTCCTCAGATACAATTTTGGCAGCCTTTCATTACAGTAATTTTAATCAAATTTTAAGACAATTCAGACTGTCTATGACTAGTTTAAAATATAGTACCACTTAGATTACAGCATTTTACTTTCTATTTAAAAACTCCAACAAGGCATGTTGGAAGTGTTTTCAAGGCCATCAGGTTATTGGTGATAAAATGTCATCAGAGTCTCATGATTTGTGAGAGATCACTTACCTATCCTCCCTGCTCTTTACACATTTCTAAGAAACTTGGCAGTGTGTACTTAAATCAGTATATAATAGTATTTTCTCAAGTTGCACATAAGAAAATCGGCTATCAATGCTGTATTGGATGATTTACTGCATTTATATAATTCGTTATTAGTATAGCGTATCATTTTATACGTTACCTTTTAAATGGCAGGCAACAAAGAGCAGAGCAGTTTTTTTTACACTTAGGAATGGAAACTTTGGCTTTAAGCAGCCTACTTCACTCAGAGCTTTTATTAAAGAAGTTGCTAGTCCCTAAAGAAAGAAAAAAGAAAACCATTACAGAAATTGAGAACAAAATAGTTCAAAGACTGATCCAACTTGGTGAATTGTAGAAGATAACAAATAGTATAAAATAGGGAGGGAAAGTGACCATAAGTAATTTTTTGCTTCATATTCATGTCTCAAAATGTAACCAACTATCCTTAAATTATTCCAGAGAGGCTTGTGTCTATCCTGGTGTTAAAAAAATAAAAGCAAAATGTAATCTTACAAGATATGATAAACAGGAGTCAGAAAATCCATCGTATAATATTGCAGTTTATTATTCCCCTCTGATGGTCTTGCTTGTATTTTTTCCATTAAAGCTGGAAATATCTATTATTTTAAAGCTTTAAAATATTCCACTCAGTTGTAAGTACGGAATTTTTAATGTAATATAAACCTATTAATAAACATAAGACTCATATTGCATTAAAAATGAAAGAAAATGTATGGGATCTACTGTACATTGCAAAATCATACTTTAAAATAGAAAAGCAAAAACTGGCCTGTTCAACGTATCCAGCCAAAGGAAGTGCAGTGAGTAGTATTGGCTCCTTTATTGGAGGGAGTTTACGTGGAAGCTTCAGATTGCAATACTTCTCTGGTAACCTAACCAGATAAAAAGTAAGCACTCTCAAGATGTATAAAACGTGGCAAGATTAAAGGTTAAAATACAGTTAGCATATTCACCTCATAAACTTCAGAAGTTTTTCTTCGCTTTCAAAAAGATATATCTTATCTCTATATTTTGCTGAATACTCCATGTTGCCAGGCACCAAAGCTTCATATCTGAAGAGACAGAGCAATAAAGACTATTAATTCACAAGAAATCTAAAACATCCTTTCTGTGGTGTAAGTTCATGAGCTACTGGGTGCCTTTTGGTAATTTAGCTAGTACAGGAACTACAAAAAAGTAGCAATTGGATCATCCAAGTCTCCACCACATGACTGATACTTACAAGGCTCAAAATCTGAGTCTCTGCCTCTAAATCTGCTTATTGAGGGGCTTTCATAGTGCTTCTTTAGGGCTCCTCTAGTTAAAATGCCAGTCATAGTTGTTTAGGAGATTAAGAAGGGACAGCATAGAATTGACTGTTACAGTTCTGCCTTGATGAGAAATCCCTGCACACTGAGGAAATCAGCGGGACTTCACAGTGGAGCTTTATGGATCTCTTATAAAAACTGTAATAGCTAGTTTTGCATCTACTAAGGTCTTGTGAGATTTGTTTGAACTTTTGAAGGCTTACAACAGGGAAGACTCAAACTATATCCAGTTGGTCACAGCAAAAGACAGTGAGGCAACACAGATCCTTGTAGAACCTGTAGCTCTGAGAGTTTCAAAAGGTGATTTTACATTGATTTCCAAAGCCACAGACACAATATAAAGAATTGTAATTCTGTCTAAACCCTGAATGCTATATAAAAGTTCTTTGAAAGTATTTCCTCATTAATGTATTAATATTTCTATGAACGCACTATATTACAACACATTATTTCTGTTCTATTAACATCATAGTCTGTAGCTCAGATTATGAAAACCTCAGTGCTGTACCTCTGTTTGCCATCCAGGTAAGTGACTGGACAGTATCCCTGCATTTCAGCACTTGCAGGGAATAAGGCCTTCACTTCTGCCGCAGTCAGTCTCTTTGGTAGCAGATCTGGGGCTGGGAGAGGACGAGGTGCCAGTGGTGGCACATAAACCTCTGGTCTGCTCAAGAATTTCTGAAGAAAAAGAAATTAAATGTTTTTACAGTTAAAGAAGCACTGTAAGACTTTTAGTGAAACTCCAGAGGACCTGCTCACACAATGTAGATACTTGTTTCTTCTACACCACTCTCTTAGTGTTTTAGTGCTGCTGCTGCTCTCAGGTAAGTAATTTATTTTCCAACCCACTCTCAGTTGAAGTCACTGCTATCTGCCCACCATCCATCACCATCCATTGCTATTGTTAGCCACTGTCTACCCCCAGTCTCCCCAGAACAGATGGAGAATGGAGGAAATGCTTGTTTTTAAATGAATGTTTGTTCTATGACAAACTCTAAGAGGAGCTTTGGTTTGAATGGACTCTCTGCTGCATTTTGTCTCTGGATGTTTGATTGCAGAAGTATACAGAGCAAAAGCCTGGACACTAACAACACTGGTTTAATTCAGATTACATGTTGCTTGTTTCTGTATGGAATCAAAGACTCTAAGCAGCAATGTTCCCTCTTCCCGTACTCCCCTCCCGAAATGCTTTTTGTCACTTACATCCAGTTCTTCTTGAGAGGCCATTTTGTAATAGTGTCCTCGAAATTCTGCAGCAAACTGCAATGAGGACGTTACAGAGCAGTCAACCAGCTCACCCTTTTCTGCAAGGCTGACAGGACAGTACTGGCCAAACTCCCCCAGCCAATGCTGCAGCTCCTTGGGAGTGATGCATAAATCAGCAATGCTGGCTGCTTTTCCTGGTAATAGAAGTCATTAATAATAATGTTTTATTAATGAAAAACATAAAAAACCCCAACAATTCTCTTCAGAAATGTTAAAGTTTAGAAAATATAATTCCTTATGTGAAAATTATATGAAATAATAACAAAATAACAATTTTTATAGATTGATATTAAAATGAAGTTGCAACACATTTTACCAATTAATTTTAATAACATTTATATAGCACTTAAGAAATAATTACTAATTATGTGGGATAAGATGCTTATCTTATTAATCTGTTTTCCTTGGGACAGTTTTATTTATGATTTATTGTTTTATTGCTTTGTGTTGCTAAGGAACATTTCAGCTACTATTTTATTTCTTTACATTTGTGAAAAAGAGTACAAGGTGTGATGAAAGCCTCCCCTTTATTCATCCATGTCTAGCAAGTGCTGTAGTCTATCTGGATGAAATATATTCAAAATCTTAAATATCATATAAACTCCAAACTATTTAAAAATTATGCTTTTCAATCTTGATGTGAGAAAATTAAATGTATTTTAATTTTTTTTTGCTTATGACTGCAATTTTTAAGAAGGGTGCAGCCACAGAGCTGTGAAAGTTAAAACCAAAAGTTGAATATAAGATAAGGAGGTCTGTCTGCCCTTCAGAGGAATTCTAGTTAAACTGTACGAGCATGTTTAAAGGGCATATTGAATCCTGACCAATGCTGACACAGAAAAATTCAAGTGGGAACTGTGTCATTTTAGGCTAAAGTAGTTTTCTTTCCACAGCACAGAAATTAACTCAGATGGCATATTTAACCTTAATTCTGAGTTGGTAATTAACATTTTCCCCTTTGCTCTTTCTCCACTGACACTTAAGTGAAGCTGCAAGTCATAGTTTCTCTTGTGTACTTTGTGGTATCCTTTGTGATTTATCACCCAATGTTGAGGAATATGCTGTGTCCCATGAGACCTCTGACTTCTCTCAGCTGTTTTCTGTCACTCTGTTCCTTGGACGATGGCCTCAGACTGCCCTGGAGTTCTTTTTTGTCTTTGCTTCAAGAGATCTCTTCAAGATCTCTGCGAGTGAGATTGAAGAATTTGAGGGCACATATGTGCCCAAGAATTAGCTTCATGCAAAGCAAGTTAAAGTTGAAATGCACTCATTACATTGCAGCTTCTTAAAGAAATTAATATTATTTTGAGAAACTTTGTTTTTCTTTTACCTTCTCTTATTCTTTCCAGGTACGTCTGGATTTCTTTAACAGCCACTTGAACTTCCTGCAGTACTTTGTTCCAGACCCACCACTTGCTCCGAAAGGCATCAATCACACACCAGTTCTGATGCTCCTTCTTATAGTAAGTCCTAATTTCAGCAATGTGCTGTTTATAGCAGGAGTTTTTAATAGCTAGAATCTGTGAGCTGTTATGTTCAGGGTAGGGAGGTCTGAAGACAATGAAAAATAACACTGATTTAAGTCTGAAGATTAATTTCGTTGAACTTCTGCTTATTTGACACTGTAGAGCTTATTTGAGAAATACAACTTTCTTATTAAGAATGTTACTGGTTACATATGAAAAGCAGCATACTTCTGATCAGACAGTTATGTTCAGAAACAACAAACAAAGCTTTTGCTATTTATGTCCCAAATTCAACTCAATGATTTTGTAAAGGATTTTGAAGGTATTAGCTCATATTAACTGACACACGTTACTAATACACCATTAAATGGGACCCTAGACAAAATGCTATGAGACTTTTAAAATGCAAGTCAACTGTTTATTGAAAAACAGGCTTAATTTTGAATTATGCTGTTGTTAGAAATCAGGGAGTAGCCATAATCCTTGGATATATTTTGAAAACTGTCTGTCATATTTACATGTACATAAATGAAAATAATCCGTCTGACCTCTAAAAATATTATGCAAGACCAGAAGAGCTATTTTTTACTAGAACATAGAAGCATTTCCTGTTCTCGTTCTTAATTTAAAAGATGGCAAAAAATTGTAAACTTCTGTTATAAGAGGATTAATTTATCTGTAAGTTGAACCTTTCAGAAACATCTGATACTGCACATTTGATTTGTATTTAGGCCTATGAAAAGTAATTAGTTTGGTATTTAAAATGAAAAGGTTCAAGTAAATAATTTCAAAAGACAGCATTAATTTAATTTTTTGCAGTGCAAATTGTCTTTAGGCTTTCAGTAAACAATTAAGCATTGTCCTGATTACTTGATAAAAAGAAAGAGACGAAAGAGACATGCAGTAATGCTCTAAACTCTCTGGAACTTCTTAGAAACAATTCCTCTAATGAGAACCAGGTTCTTATACAATTTAATTTAAGGTGGATGTTCTGTTCTGTTGAATTCTCTGTCCATTTATAAACTACTTACTGCTCTTCCTCAAAAAGAACCAACAGCTTTAAACAGAATATTTATCTCCTTAGAAAAACAAAGAAGGGAGCAAGCTGAATTGAAAGGTTTAGATGAATAACTCATGAATTGTGTACGTTATTAAAATATACATTACTTCCATCTTTAAAAAAACCCTCCGATTAAGAATTAAAAGAGAGCTTATTAGATGAAGTATCAATTTCCCTTATGATGATAGTAATAGAATTGGAGAATAATAAACTTCAGCAGCAGGTACGGTTTCATTAAAACCAATTTCACTAAGCAGTGGATGCACAGCACTGCACATCAGTGCACTCAGTCCTGCAGTTGGGAGATCTGGCCAGAGCGTGCCACAAATTCCTTATGTCTCGGTCTCTGGTCTATGGAAATCAAAGCATTAGAATGTAGAGGGACTGGTGCCCATGTCTTTTCATATGTGGATTTCAGAGACAGCTGGGTTATGCACCAAATTAGATACAGCCTTTCTGGGTATAGCACTGAGGCACATAAGTAAAGAAATGAGAATATTGTGTGGATAAAAATATTGCTATCAGGGAGCATCACTACCTGTCTGTGCTTTCCTCATCCAACAGTGCTCTTCTGAACACTTCCTTTGCATCCATTTCTAATTCAAAGATTTTCACTGGAATTATCCTAGCTGATTCCAAGAGGTTTACTTGTTTTCTTGTTACAGGATATCCATCAATTACAACTCTGCATACAAACAAAAACAGAAAGACAGTTTTCCTAAGATGTCAGTTTCTAATTAACCATTAAAACTAAGTATATTCCTAGTACATTCTTAATAGAGACAAAAATCTACACCCACGCTGTGAAGTTATTGCTGTCCTGACTTGATAAACACAGTCTTCACTTCTAGGAATTTATAATCAATTTTTTTTAAAAAAAATCAAGTCGATAGATTAATAGTAAAGAGTAAAGGAAATACACACAGGGCAAAAGGTATAGGAATGTAAGTGGATGGCTCTGAATTATAAAAATAGACTTCAAAATTTTGACTCAACAATCATTCAGAAACATAATTTTAACTATGATAAATCTCCGTTTGGATTGGGAAGAGTGGTCTTCAAAGTGAAAAGTAAAATTATTTACAGTACTTGAAGAGTTTTTTTAAATCAGATTGAAGAGGAAATACTTTTTACATATTAGGCAGTATTGGGGCAAAATATACTGAAACAATATTCCAGTATTTAACATGAAAAAAAAAGTTGAAAAATTCTGATCTCAAGCTCAAATAATTTTCAGATATTTTTCCAGAATTGCCTTTCCCTATAACAATTCTCCTTTTTGGGGAGAGGAGTTGAATGTCATGAAATCATGATCATGAAGCTTTTTAAATCTGTCCAGTTTGGAAGGTGTTTCAGTGTTGGAGAAAGGGCCTAGGAAATCAGGATCACATATGAATGAGGTGGAAAGACTCAGTGGTTTTGGTTCCTCCTGAATAACTTCAGTTGTTAACAAAACCGGAAAAACCTTCAGTACTGAATCAGTCTGCATGACCAAAGAGAATCACATGTGTCCAAGTTGGTACTGGAGCTGGTATAAGAAAGAGAAAATGGTAGTTCTCAAAGGACAGTAGAAAATACTGGCTTATTGACTGAAAAAATGTAGCTGTCATAAAGCATATTACATGGTTTCACTGGAATATACTTACTTGAAAATTGCAGAAAATTATGCTTCAGTCTGGTTTCCCATAGTAATGTGAAGAACTTCCTTTTGTACAGATTATTTTCTTAATGCATAAACCACTGATGTTTTTTAGTAAAATTGCTTTACAGTGATAACATGGGAATCACTGCCTATGAAGGGACTGGTACATCTTGAAAAAAACCCTGAAACCCAAACACGGCTCTTACCCAGTGGTATTACACACGTGATTCATCAGCGCCACGTCTAGAGCCTGGACAGCCAGTTCATCAGGTACGGTCAGGCCTTTGTGAAGATGTGACTTTAATGCAAGTGCCAGCTCACTCTCGGGCTGATTGTTTAACACCAGCCGTAGGGCATCTCCCATGCTCAGGTGCAGTAACCCATATGCACTTGCAAATTTCTTGGCAACTGGAAAACATTTTGATTTCAACACACAGCTTTTACATAAGTAACGTCACAACCTGGCAGTCTCTTAAAAATATGTCCTTAGTCTTAAAAGCTAACTGCTCAGCTCATTCCTTGGGTCATTTCCAATGCATAATCTTGGTAAGTGGGTACCTAACCCTGCTTAGGCCCCTAAAGGACTTAAAAGTTTGCATATGTGCAGAGCATGCCCAAGGCACTAACAGCATTCAATTCAGCCCAAACCTCAGCAGCAATAGTCAATATTATTACAAAATATCTTAGAAAATATGCTTCCACTGCTGCCTCTTTAACAGAACAGCCTAGCAGTTAGATCATTTATCCAGGAAATGGGAAATATCTTTAAAATGTCCTCTTTAATATGAGATAATTTGACCTAATCTCTTCTTTTTTCTAACACCGTTTTCGAATCATAAAGCTATGGTGTAAGCTGAATTTTCTCCTCCTTCAGCCAAAAGCAGAGACCTGTGGATTGAAAGAGTCATGGAGGAAGAAGGAAGAAGGAGAGGGAAGAAAGATGGGAATCTTGGGTTTTTTTTAAATCTAGAAGTTTGGAAACAGACCGGGGAATGTAGAGTTTTGGGTTCTGGACCTTAATCCTAAGAATATTTCATCATTTTCCATTAAATCATATTGACTGAAAGAAATAAGAAACAATTAGAAAACAATCAGAAATAATACAAGGGATATAAATAGCGTAAATCCAGATTTTCTAAGTGCCAGTCCAGGTCACTAAGTTCTTAAGAAGCTGGGATAAAATCCAGATGGACAATGCATAAATATGACTGTAAAATGAGACACTAGAGAATGTAACTGAAGGACTCTATGCCCAGCAAGAAAAGCAGGAAGACCAACAATATTGATGGTTTATGATTTTTTAATAGCAGTAATGACAGATACAGCTTCCGATGTTAGATAAGGTTTTGCTTTATAAATAGTACTGGCTCTCACCTGTAGTCTTTCCAGATTTTGGAGGTCCCACAATTGCAATCTTAACTGGCGCAGCTGATTTAGGTTTTGGCTGACGAATATATTTGATGGGATTTTTCATAAATGTTTCTTTATTTTTTTTACTTGAAAAGAAATAAATATATCGTCGATGGATTACAGGAAAGACTGTGTTTTCCTGGCTTTGTGGTGCCTTGATTACCTCTCCTTCACTTAGCTGTAGCATACATAAAATGGGAAGCAATTGATTAGGTTTGTCAAAGCCTCCTCTCCCTCTATCCTACATAAATGGCTCTATACGCAGGTAGAGGAATACCAACTGTATGAAACAAGCCATCAGAGTATTCTGAAATTCATATATACGGACCTATTATGTTCTCCATGTCTGAGAAACTTCCATACATATGCAGTTCTTGTACAAAAAGATGAACATTGAAGAGAGAAAGAATATTCACTGTTTCCAGTAGGTGGTACCATAACACTTTCTGTCCATCATGAGTGTGTAGTCAGAGAGGTATAACAGAATACTTTTTTTTAACTTTTAAAGAATAAAGAAAATAATCTTATCCCTTTGTGAATTAAAACCACATATCTGCCTGGCAGTAGAAGATATACTGAGAATATTGTATTCAGCAGAAGTCATGTACAAATGAAGAAAACAGAAAAGACTATCAATACTTATATTGAGGTGAAGTGTAAAACCACAACAAGGCAAGTCAAAAGAGCTTTTGATAGAATATGTACACTACTGATAAAATCTTTTCAAATGCATCAGACAGCCCACTAGAAAGACTGTAGTGTTGGTGGATTGTTGAGTTGTAAGAGGAGCACTAATGGCAGAAATGGCTATTGCAGAAATGCTAAATTAATTCCTTGCAACACTGTTCGCTGTGGGAGAACTTGGTCATGTCCCTGTTGCAGCCCTTCATGGAGGAATTGCCTTAAAAGATGTTTTAGAAAAAACTGTTGACATCTGTAGAAAAAATTGCCCAGACCAGATGGCATTCACCTTACAGTTCTAAAGGGACTCAGAAGTTAAATTGTTACTGACTGATGTGTAACCAATTGTTTTTGTTTGCTTTCCTTCCACTAAAAAAGAAAGTGGAGAAAGTAACTGTTTTTTGAAAAGGCCTCTAGGGTGGATCCTGGCAAACATAGTCCAGTAAATCTGACCCTGTATTTAGCACGTTGAAATATATTAAGGAAAAACACCAGCAGTTACAGGCATACATATGAAATAATGGGGAAAAGCCAACTCAGTTTCTTGTAGAGGGAAATCATGCCTCACAAATCTATTAGTATTCTTTGAAGGAGCCAGTAAATATATAGATAAATTGCAGTATGAGATGAGACTGCTCTGCTGCATGACATTACCTTGCCAGACCCCTCTCTGATTCTTGGGTTCCTATTCCTGCATCAAGTCAGTTCAGGGTGCGTGCTCTCAATTTATAAGCTGTCAGGAGGAGTCTGTTTTACTGCAGATCTGCTCCCATTCCTCCCTCAGCTGAGCATTTTTATTCTCTGCTTATCTAATCAGTTGCATAACTATTCCGCCCCCCCCCC
>NW_010164440.1:0-6725 GCF_000695765.1 Mesitornis unicolor | reverse complement strand
CCCCCCAGATTTAATCTAAAAGTAATTGGCATATACTTTATCTGCCTTTTGACAAAAACCCCTCCACTTCATTATCAATTTCATAATTTCTATCATATCCTAAAATATGCTCAAAATGATCTTATTTCCCTTTCATTATTGTCAGCACATACATTTCCACTGTCAGCACATCACTGTGATTTTATCTAATCGCTTTCTGTGACTTCTTTCTTCTAACTGAATTGTCCTTTTTGGTTGGTAAAAAACACTATATAGCATAAATGAATGAATTGGAGAAATGGAATGACAAAAATGTAGTAAAATCTAATAGAATGAAGCGCAATATCTAGTGTGTAGGGACTAAATTAGACATATAAGCTGGTGTTCAGTAATTGGAAATGACAGAAGAAAAGAAATATCTAGTTCTATTAGTATGTCCCTAGATTATTAGATGTCAATTTGATGCAGCCATGGAAAAGACAATTCTGATCCTAAAACATTTTAAGTATTTTCATTATATAGAGCTGTAAGAAGAGCTGATCTGTATCCAATTCTGATTGCTAGGGTTAAAGAATGATGCATGTGATCTGAATAGGTGAAGACCAAACACGATTATTATACAAAAGGGAATAAAAGTTACTTGATTAATTAGCATAGTAAACTGAAGGTCAAAGTGTGTTTCCTTCAGGAGCTTCCTGTTTTCTGTATCTTGTACACTGTGGTTTTTAAAAATCAATCCTTCTTTTAATTTCTAATATACTCACAATCCAATCTGCTTTTATTTCTAGCATTAAAACAACAAATTTACCTGCTAACTTTTCACTTGCTACCTATAAAACTATCAGCCCACTTTTGGGGACAGACAGGAGTACTTTCTGACCTTGACTTTCCAGATCACTAGTAAAATACTATGGAGTTATATTTGTTTCTCTTCCAGATTTGTAATTTTTGACAACAAAGAATTATTGCTGATAAATTACATACATTTAACATTTGTTGCTTTACTTTTTTGCTACTGCTAGGGTCACAAACCTGTGTGGATTCATACAGATTCAGACTCCAAATCCTTTCAGTTTGTTTTCACTGCTTCTGGAAGGCTTCAAGACCTTCTCTGTTGCCCTCTGTTCTGTGTCTCATTAAGAATTGGGCATTTCTTTCTGATTCAGTGCCACCTTTAATTGAGTCACCAATGCTAATGTAATAGATTTTACTAAAAGCCTCTCAGCCTTAATTTAGCTGCAACACTGAAAAGACTAACACCTTTTATTATCAGTGCTTGCTAATATTTGTGTATATTCAGTGGTGTAGTTTTTATTATTTCATTATTATATTATTCATTTCTGTAGTGTATTTTTCATTAAGTATTTCTGGTATTAGTTGCTACTGCTTGGTAATATTTTTTATGCAAAATATATTTTTTAAAAGTATTGCTACTGGAAAATATTCTTCAGCTATTTAAGAGCATTACCTTGACTGGATCCCACTGACCAAAAGAACTTAGAAATTTATATGAGAAAACTAGCATCTTCTGTGCAAGTGGCAAACTTATTGGGTAACATTTCTCAAAAATGCTTCCACGATCTTCCATTAGGGAATTCAACTTGCTATGTATTTGGTAGTGTACGATGTGAGGCTTCTGTCCTCCATTGATCTCGATTAGCGGTATTAACAATTTTTCAAATTCTTCCTGGTTAATGAAAACATAATGAAATATTAGAATCATAAACATGATCAGATTTTTAGTAATAACTGACAGCAAGATCTTCTGTGAACTATCGAGGATTTCTTGAACATATTCTCAGTCACTGTAAATCAACAAAATTTTATTTGAGATGAGAACTGGTCTTCCTGTCCACTGAAATTTAAATTACCCAGCCTGTATTAAATATCACACTATTAAAAAACAAACAAAAAAAATCTGACAGTTAAGTTTGAGGAATCTACTCTGATAAAGCTAAAGCTTGAGAACCATCTTTTATTTAAAAAATAATCAAACAATGCTCTCTCCAGACTTTAGGATGGCTTATTTAGTTACTCTCTAAAAATATTGCTGTTTTCTGATGACATATTATTCCCCATCTTATTGAACTAAAATATAAATCAAATCCACTTTCCACACAGTTTTTTATAACAAACTAATACTTTTACAAGTGCTAATGTCTTTTAAAGCCATCATTTAGTTTTCCATACAAGACCAAGATTCCACAATGTCAAAGAGGACCAACAATTAAAGAATCAGAGAACAGTAAAGAAGAGTCTTGAATAATGAATCAGAAATAGTAAGTTATTTAAAGTTATTTATAAAGGCATAAATGTTCTTGGAATGAAAAAAATACAGGAAAAATATTGTGTAATCTGTAACTAGAGGATATTAGTAGTATCTAGTTCCAGTAGGTAATTCAATTATATATGCGATATTACTTCTCTGTAACTCAATTTATGTATAATATCTATATAGATCCACAGTCCTGTATCTTCCCACTTACTGTCATAAGCAGAACTCAATATTATAATGAATTCTAAAACATTAGTCACTTCTCTTGCCACTGAGATTTAGGTACTTCTCGAGAGAAACAAAAATTGCTGACTCTCTTCATTGTCCGTTCCTTTACTGATCAATTTTTTAATCAGTTTACTAGTGCAAGAAACGATATGGTCCCAAATGACAGAGAGGAAAATGCTCCAAAACCTCTAGTATTCCACTAGCTTTAACTTGAAAGATTGTCTTGTTCACATAAAGAGCTAAGGCTGTTACCCAGATTTCTTGTTTAATGTGTCTCATGGGCCTTATCCTAAGTTCTTTGCAATTCTATTTTGCAAATTCAGTTTACACTCAGAAAACTGAAATTAACCACAAGCTTCATTCAGTACCCCTAAAATTATTTCTGTGATTATAATTGGAATCCATTATTATATGCATTGAATAGTTCAATAAAATTATGACATTTTATGGTCATTTTTGGAAGTTGAATGTACTTTCAAGTCACCTTCTTCCAAAATTAATGGAAATTTGTATCTCTGAGCACAAAACATTAATCTTTTCCACATAGGTTTTGCTTCCCTATAGCGCAAAGAATGTTAGAAGCCTATTCTTGATTAATCTGATGTTTAATCCATTAACTATTAAAATAATGTGAACCTTGAATCAGTCTCACTTAGGGTGTTGGTAAAGTTGGATTAATTCTGCAAATCTTATATCTCTGTGTTTTCTATCTACTTCTGTAAACTTTCTCTTTGGACAGTGAGTAGTGTTTCTTCTAAATCATGTTTAATTCCCTCCTGAAGTAAGATACTTAGTACATAGTAAAGAAATGGCATTAAGCTACTTACTGCCTTAGGCATGGGCATTAATGTTGCAGATACCTGAAGTTAGATAAGGTTACCTCACCATAGGCAATTACACTGATTTCAAGAAAACTACATTACTAAGAACTGTATTAAAAAATCAGGGTTGTCTAATAAGAATTTTGCCTTTAAAATTATTTTGAAATACTGTTCATATATTTATGACTTTCTGGTTTGGTTGCCTGCATCAACTGACCCATGAAAAAGGAAATAAGGACCCCAAGACTGGGTAAGTCTATCCAAAAGTTTCCTTTGTTTTTTACCCCACAGTATTAGTCTTATAAATTAGATATTTTTAAAAGTATATACCTTCTTACTACAGCCTTTCTCTTGTTCACATATTTAGATCATTAGTGTAGCAGTATGATTTTTTAAAGTACTATAACATTTATATTTGACAAATAAAACTGAAAACTCTTCTTGCATCATGTGATCATATAACTTAACAAAATATGCTGTATTTTACCTGTATTATTGTATTATTACCTTTACATCTTGTAAACTGTCCATTTCTGAATCAAACTTCTCTGCAATTTCATTTTGTATGCGGTTAACTGCATCAGTTTCCTCTTCTTCTTCAGCCTCTTCTTCTTCTTCTTCTAAAAACTCTTCTTCAAGTATAGCTTCAATATCTTCATTTTCATACTCGTCTTCCTCCTCAGGGGTTTCATGATGCTCCTTATTTGCTAAAGCCTATAAAGGAAAAATATTTTGTTGTTTCATTTCTATGATAGAGATGTTTGAAAGGATGATATGTTACTCTTGTCTCTTTTTTAAACTAGAAAAAGCATTAATTAAACAAAACTTCATTTTGGGGCATCTTCTATCACAAGCAGAAATCTAGTAAATTCTGGAATGATATTTCAGAAGAAAATGCAGAGGTATTGCGTAGTGCATACAGTGAAGCATTGTACCAGTTCCAAGAGTGCTTAAGAACCTGAAGTGCTACACTGCAGGTTTGATAAGAGAAGTGGTTTTTCCTACATGGTGTTGCAGTTTGGCAGGACTTTGTTATAAACAAGCATGTCAGGTGAAAGTGTAGTTGATAGAATTTCATGAGCAGTCAAGTAGTACATTAGTGCATTTATGCTTACATACTTTGTAATTGAGTTTGGGCAGAAATCATGGTACAATCCTATTCTGGATTAACCACAGATTTGACAGGGTACTTAAAACACATCCCTAATTGCAATTAATGGGGCTGCTCTTATGCTTACAAATTAGATACATTAAACACATTCATAAGTATTATGCCGAATTGGAGCACATATTGCGAATTCTTTTAAAATTGCTTTTAGTGTTTATGAGCCAACAGTTTCTAAAACAATTTAATCATGTCAGATTGTTTTTGAAAGTAGAAGTTTCTGACAGTCTATCACATTTTTGCTATTCTACATTGCCCTGAAAACTCTAAAAGCTCTATAAATTTCTAAGATACGAATACAAACATGCTATTTAAAATCTTTCTTATTAGCTTGTTTTCTTACCTCCTGATTCCTTTGGTTTTTTTCTGCTAGAAGTTCCACCCTTCTTCTAGCAATCTTCTCATCCTGATAGTGAAAAAAAGACGTAAGAAGACAGTGATATTTGTTAATAAAAGCTCTCCTCTGAGAATAGGTAATGTGACCTAGAATTAATGTTCTTTCCACCTTACAACTTTGTTTCCAATTGCTTCTAATGTAAAAAAATGCTATCTGTGCAGTGTGAAGTGTTGCAGACCAGATATGCCTCTCTGCTAGGTGGACATGTAAGCAAATTTTAGTAAAACTAATTTGACAACTTCTGAGATTGAGATTAGGGAGCAGGGGGAGACTGTGATTCTGATCATACTAAAAATACTATAATACTGTTGTTCCTAAACTACATAGTTTCTGAACTTATAAGTAGTTTCTGCCATTTGGCAAAGGGGTCCCTGGGCATAGTATTGTGTGTGCTATTCCCTATGTGTGTTTAGATCTGCCCAATTTTGACCAAGTTATAAGCATCTGAAAGTATGAAAGTCCTGCTTTCATACTCAGTAGGCACACGTCAAATACTTGATGGCTAAATCCTAACTCAGAAGTAATGTGCAGAAGCATTCTACTTAAGGCCAGTGGGGTTGATGGGGATTCAACCTGTATTTGCTGTGCTTGCACACTGTAATGCTGTCACTTGAACTGAGATCAGAGACACTGAGCATGTCAACATGCAGGCAATACTGCAATTTTAGAAATCCATGTTAACTCCAAGCGAAGTGGCCTGGATACCAGAGTATTCTAAGCAGAGCAGCGAGAAACTCTGCCTAGACTTAATTTTCTCTGCTCTTGTGACTGAATTCTGGTGTTCCTGAACAACACAGCACTGCAGGTGTACTCAACTGCAGTGTCCTGTTGCCAGCTTCTTTCAGTGGAGAAGGAAAACTCTAGGGTAGCGTTCAGCTGGTCTGTCTGCTTTTCCCAGACTCTCTGGATGTCCTCCAGCTTTAGTAACAAAAGGGTTAACAGTACACTCAGCAATACTGCATTCTCACAGCACCATCCGACTTGCTCACCAACTGGATGCTATGGAAAAATAGTCTATGTGTTACTAAAAACTACACTGCGATACACATTAGCAAAAATGTCAAATTACTGTTACTCAGGAAATCCTGATTCTGATCTTTCCTTACTTCTTACTGGCTCTATCAATTTGTAGCAGTTTCACATGTATCTTCTAAATAGGAACCTGTTCTTTTCCTTTGTCATCAGAAGCCATGTTGATGCCTACACTGTTTATTAGAAAATTGGACCCTAGGATCTGTAGCACATGTACTTGCCACTTGAATTATCAGAGTGACTGCTTACAGGGTGAGCTTATTACAGCAATGTAGGCTGGTCACTAGAATGCACCTTTTCCAGCAAGATCTCCAACATGCATTAGGAAGGACTGTGTCAAAAAAGTATTTTAACTTTCCCAGATTATATGCATTATCAGAGCCAACCTCTGGCACATGCAGTTCAGAAAACTTACTGGTACTGTATGAGCCTTGTCCCAAATTGCATTGTCCTAACTTCCTGTGTGTCAGCTGCTCTGTAGTAACTTATGCTCAGACCTTTTCTGATAGTACATTTGAAGTACTTTATCTCACAATTACAGAGAGATAGGAACCTTGAGTATATTGCATGTGCTGATTGTGAAGTCAGCCTATGGGAGATGCAGATCAACACAACAGCACATGCTCAGGGAATCCAGGATGCAGCAGCAGTATGGTGCGTGAACTGTGTATTTGGTTTTTTGTGGCCATATTCACTCATTCCATCTAGTTGCCTTTTGTTCAGGACTTTCTGGATCTCTGGCATTGTGTCCGACTGCCAGTTGTCTGGCAGAACAGCTGCTTTTCTTAGGCTGTGACATAGCTAAGCTCCTGCAATAATTAATTCACA
>NW_010164439.1:0-14163 GCF_000695765.1 Mesitornis unicolor | reverse complement strand
GGGGGGGCGGCAACTGGGGGTCATTCCGTGCTCTCCGTAGGGCTCAGGGTGGCTCTTGGGGTCTTCCTGCCCCTTCGTAGGGCTTGGTGGAGGGGGCTGTGGGGGTAATTTCCGTCCCTCCGTAAGGTCTGAGGCGGGGTTTAGGGGCCTTTCCGGCCATGTCTGTGCTCTGAGGGCGGTTTATGGGCGTGGAGGCGCCCGTTGTATGCGGTATGCGATGGGGAGGGCGGCACGCAGGGCTAGGGGGAAGCCTTCCCTGGCCCCTATGGACGCTGAGGAGGAAGTGAGGGGGCGAGGGAATGTCTGTGAGGCCACGGTGGACTCCATTGTTCTCTGTGGGCTTTGGAGGGCCCTGTGAGGATGAGAGGGCTGCCCTTCCTGGGGCCTTTGAGGAGGTGGATATGGGGCTGCCTTTGTGTGCACTGAGGGAGAGCCACCGCTGGGCCTGGGGATGCCTCCCAATACCCCATGTTTATTCAGAGAAGGGGCCTTTGAGGCCTTTCCTACCCCCTTGTCTGTGCTTGGTGGAGGCTGGGACTGTTTTCCCTTGAGGTAGTGCTGTATCCCTGCAGCTTTGATGTGTTACCCCGTTCCCCTGTGCTGTGCGGGGGCCTCGGGGCCTGAACTGGGCCCAGTGTCCTTTGGTGAGGCTGCTGCTTGTGATCACCAGCCCTAGAGCAGGAAACATCCTCCTCTCCGGGTGCTGGTTGGTCACGCTGCCCTCCTACGCATGTTCTGGGCTTATGGGCTGGTGTATTATTATTCATAAGCATCTTTTTAGGCTTGAGTCTGCCTTCCCTTTGCTCCCTGATTTCTGGCCCCACCATGTGTTGAAAAGGAGCAGGAGTTTCCAAAGGGTTTTCACCTGAACGGGTGCAGTAAGTGAGACCTCAGCCTGCCTCTACTCATAGGCACCTAGTTGTGTTGTCATTTTCCTCGTCTCTAATCTTGCTCTCTGTGCTTTCTCAGGGACCTTAGGCTTTTCAGGGAAGAGGTGATAATAATGCTAACAATCTTGAGCATAATTCTGGGAGGCTGCAAACACACCACCTCTGTAGGGAATTTAGGATTACTTTGCCAGGGCTGCTGTAAACACAAACCCTGTTGTAGCAGTAGGTTATGGCTTTAAGGCAGAGCATTCATCTGTGCTCCTTGCCTTATCCTCACCACAAAGTCATGATCCTTCCTCTTTAGCAGCACTCATGGACTGGTAATGGGAAGGAAGTTGTCTGGGAAATCAGCAGGCTCAGCTCTCCCTTTGCAGGTGTGTCCTTGTTTACCCCGGTGCCCGGGCTGTGAGGCTGCACTGCTGACAGTCACCTGGATTTAAGGGTTATAAATACCTCTGCCTCGGTTCTTAGAAGCGTTTTCAGTGATGTAAGCATCAAAACAGTGAATTGCCAGGCTCAAAAACTGTGGGTTGGTCTGTAAGCAAAGGTTCTTGGAAGGAGTTGTTAGCTGTTACTCCTCAGACTGAATTTACATTGCCTTTATTACAGTGGAGCAATTTTATTTAGGGAAACAGTTACCATTTACTAGAATAGTCTGATACTGTTTACAGCCTGTATGGACTCATGTCACTAAAAATAATGCTCTTTTGCAAAGCAGACTCTACAGCAGTTTCTTATACTGGTGCAATTGTCTTTATTTTCTATAATAACATCCGCATTAGGAGTCTCCTGTGGTATGATTTTGCGATTGAAATGGAGCAGTTTATATAGATTAATCCTTGACTGTGTCCGGACTTATTTCAACTTATCTTAAAGCAATTAAGAACAGGTTGAAGTTGTGCTTTCATGGAAATAGGTGTGTGCTGCGTTAGCTAAATCGGTGTTTGTTTCAAGATAGATGTATTTGCAGCACATGAAATGCTTTTTGATCTCTCTCAGTACTGTCTTTTGCTGCTGGTGTCATCAGAGATGAGTTTTCCCTTTGGTTTAGGCTTAAAAGGAGTGATCGTTCTGGCACGCATTCATCACATCTTTGTTTCCTTCCCCAAAGTATTTTTAACCATCAGAACTGAGAAACCCTCTTCCTTCAGCTGATTTGATCATGAACCTGATCTTACCTCGGTCTTCTTGAGCTGCTGTCATATCTTGGCATGTTCAGTGTTGCCTTCTCCAAATCCAAGAGGCTTCAGAACGACCCACTTTGTGTTTTCTGCTCGGGATATCGTAACATTTCTGTGTGTGGTGGTTCAGTCTGTCTGTATAGGTCATGAGAAGAAAGGATCACGTCTGCTTTTATTAGCTGATGCTTTCAGCACAAAATTTGGGCCATGCTGGGATGTGTTTGTCACTCAACCTCATCTTGAACTCATTCCATGTGTTTAGTGTAGCAGCGCAGTCAAAGGAAGCAGGGTATAATATTGTCTAAAAATAATGCTATTGACTCCACTTTAAATACCTGCAAACCCCTAAGTGGAACATTTGAGTGCAGAGAAAGGTAAATAATGCTTCACCCTTTGTAATGAATTTATTATAGGACTTTGGTGGTGTACAGCAATTAACGCCTTTGTCCCCTTCTGCCAGGAGCTGCGCTCACAAAGGAATATTGGCCAAGTGGCAGGCAGTGGTGGTGCTGTATGAATAATTGCATCCCGGAGTTGCAGTCCTGTTATGAAAGTCACTGCATGATGAGGAGCTGACTCAGCAGCCAAACAACTTGTGAAAGGACTTGCAGAGCCACCTGGAGTGGCACGTACCTGTGCGGCCTCTCTTGGTTATGTGTTCTGGCCAAAGCTGGTGTCAGAAACTCTTCCTCTTGCTAGAAATTAAAATCGTGTTTAAGAAATGAAAAGTGAGCCTCCCTAGAAGTTTATCTTGGGAATGGGCTCTGGGACTGCTGCAGTCTGCTGTGAGATCCCGGAGGAGTGTGTGGATAATGAGCTCTTTCTTTGCAGGAAAAATGCTGAATTGGTGCCTGCTGATAAAGGCCACTTCAGCTGTCTAAAGGAGCTGCTGATTTTTAAATTAATTGCTTCAGAGAAAGTAAATTTAGCTAGAGGATCAGGTTTTTAGGGGACTTGGCCTGCCTGCTGCTTAAAGCCCATCTGATTTCAGGTTTCTGATGCCAACATCCCCTCCAATTCCAGCATTCCCAAATTTTAGCTTCCGTCCCATAGCCCACACTGGTCCCATCTGCATTCTGAAGAGCTGCATCACCTTCCAGTGCTTTTCTCTTACCTGTGTCTGCATAGAGAAGCTGAGACTCGTCATCTGGGCAGTGCAAGGGAGATGAATCCAACCCCCAGTGCTCCAGAGTGAGCAGAGAGAGCTTACACGTGTCCCATGCAGCCCTGCTCTGTCCTGGGAAAAGGATGTGTGAGGAGGCCCTAAAGGAAGGACTCCATCCGAGATGAGAGTAGCCAGTGTCTGATCTCTTCTTGGAGCCTCATGTCCTGATTTTGCTGCTGCAAGTCTCCCAGACTGGCTCTGGCAGCTCCCAGTGAAGATGGAGCCCTGGGATGTGTCTGTGTGTGGTGGGAGGAGAGGCCAAGGAGCGGTGGTTTTGAGGGTGGAAGTGTATTCAGTTTTTCAGAGGATGGGGTTATAACAGAGCAGATATGAGGAGTATGTCCTCATGGCTCAGGGCCAGGAGTAGCAGGGAGATTGGGGCATTATCTTTTAATTTTATCAGGTCGTTGTTTACCTGTACCCATGGGTCTGGTGATGAGCAAACCAGGCTGGGTTGTAGCAGACCCAGAGAGGCAAAGCAAAGTGGACCTGCACATGGGTGCATTTCAGGATCTGTTACAGGGAAATAATTGCAGATGCCGTAAGTAACAGAAGTCCTGGGACTTGCCTTCCCTAGGTCTCATTTCATCAGCTTTCATGGCCATTTCTCCTCCTGTCTCTTGTCCAGTTCTAAGCTGTGGTCGTGATGTGTCCTCTGATCTGAGCACAGGCTGTGTGCTGGCCTGTGTATTCATCTGGCTCTGCTTGTCAGAGCACAAAAGAGGGCCAGGACTTTTGAAGGGCAGCAGTTTCATGAGCACAGGCCTGAAACTGAAGTAAAATCAATGGCTGTTAGTCTTCCAAGAGGCGTTGAACATGGGCTGTAGTCGCTAAAGTTCAAGATTCGGTAGTTTTGCAATGGTTGGGATTGTTTTTTTTCCTGGCTGTTGCCCTCAGAACAACTTTAAATGTGTTGTGTGCAGCGATTAAAAATAGTGTTAATATCCCGATTGCTCCTGAGTGTGGCAATGTTCAGTCACTGCATCGGTTTTGCTATTGAACGTGCAAATAATAGTAATACCCTTGTGAACTAGAAATTGGAACAGGTCGTAGGTATTGCACTGGGAGACAGAGGACGAGTCAGCAATTTACTGCGAGGATAAAAACTGCCTGGGATCCGATATCGAAATAGCTGAAAGAAGAAAATAGTGAGGGAAATCAAATGAAGGGAGAGAAATGAGAGCACAGCTCTGTGCGTGTCAGCTCTGCCTTTGCAATTTGTGGATAAATAATATGGATTAAGATTTATTAGTCATACTTTCCAGTGGCAAAAGCGTGTGTTACAAGAACTGGGAAATTAATGCCAGCTAGCTCTCGTAAAACAGTGCTGTGTCCCTGACCTGTGAGTTGGGATGTAGTAGCTGAGTCCATTGAATTGGAGTTTTCAGGAGGAAGTGGAGCTTGGCAGCCATAAAAACGTCAGAGCTGAACCTTGTGCCCAACGCTGGTGACAGCGGGGACGTGCACATCCAGTGTCAGCCCGTGCTGGTGACTGCAATAAGAAACGGTGTCTGATAATAATTAGTGATTGCTGCTCCCTGATAACGCTGCTTGTGTGGGAAGGTTTGGCAACCTAGCTTCGAAAAACAGATCAGGCAGGCAAAAACAGCAAAGCCGTATTTAATAAAAGAAGGATTTCCTTAAGGAATGTAATTCTGGGTCTAGAAAGTGTAGCTGGATCGCATGGAGACTGCTCTGCTGAGACAACAACTGGTGGCATTTGCTGATCAATTAATCTGAGAGACCGCAGGATGCTGTGGGATGTCCTGTTGGCTCTCCTGATTAAGCATATGCCCCAACTTTAGTGCTTTTCAGAGTTAAATAATCATTAATAATACATTTTCTCTCAGTGGTATGTGTTTTATAACTGGAACGACTGCGGTTCTTGCTTGGGGTGTTTGATACCCTCCCAGTCCACGTGCAGTTAATACCATCTGCTAGTTCAGCGTAACCGCACCAAATAATGGAGAAAAACAGAGTAAGGAGGCTTTAATGCATGTGAAAGCTGGCTAATGTCTTCTTCCTCTGGATGAATGGATTAAAAATCCTGGTGTTGTGTAATCTCCAGGCACGGAAAAGGTTGCATCTGCCTGGGGTGTTCGTTATCTGCTGCAGTGAATGAGCTCCCTCATCCATTGACACAAATGTGCTGGCAGGCGCCTGCAAACCTCCCCGCAGTCCAGTGCTTTTTGGGGGTGCTGCCCTTCGCCAGGGGTTGAGGACTGGTGCACGCTCGGGAGATGGACATTTACAGCAGCAGAGAAATCTGGGGTTCAGAAAAAGACTTTACTGCATGTGTTGGGAAGGAGTCTTTTGAGGTTTTTGAAAAAGTTTGCCTCATTTCTTGGAACTTTACTCAGGAGACCAACTAAGGAATAGAAAAGTAATCGATTATTTCCATTGCAGTAAGTGCCCATTCACTGTTACTATTTTAGTTGTTAAATCTATGGAGTTTCTCTAATATGTACGAGCACAATCCTTTATTTCTACAGGAGCTACTTTCTTCTTTGGCTTTTCAGACCGAGTTGCAAATACAAAACATGGTAATATTATTCTGATCTTCAGATCGGTTGATTCAGGTATATTGGTGAAATGATTTAGTTTTAATACAAAGTGCCTCAAAACCTCAAGTTTCTGCTCACCTTCCCAGTTCCTACGAGATCCATTCGTGTGGTGTGTAAATTAGCCAACGTTCGATTCATTTTGGACTAGACAGGTTTTAACTCTTACCCTTAACGCTGCTTATCTCTGGTTTATGCTGTACTGTTTAAATCAAGCAATTTAAAACCTTCGAGTAGGGTCGAAAGCCATTGATTTGGATGGAGAAAAACATTTGATGATGCACGTTCTCACTAGTAGAGAAAAATACCGATGATGGTCAGCAGGTGGGAGAGGAGCTTTTCCCTTATCACTTCCAGTCCTAAATGGAGGTATTTGATAGCGAGGAGGTGCGTTTACGTGCAGTTTTGGTGTCAGGCTGGAGGAGCAGTGATAAACAGCTGCTTTGGAAAGGGCTGGCTCCGGATGTGCTGTGCAAGATACCGGAGTGAAACCGGTTTAATGATGTCTGTTACCCGGCGCGAAGGGGAAACTGGATTTCTGTTTACTGGTAGCTGTAAAGCTGTGGAGAGCTTAGTGCGTTAGGGTTGTGCTATATTTAAATGGTTCCCTGTCTGTCAGATTTCCCTATTACAAAATGTTCTTTGCCAAGACCATGGGGTGAGCCTCTCCTTTTAAAAGCTGCTTTTGAAACTCGGTTGTTCTCAGAAAATTGGTTAATGTGCCATGGCTGGGGCATCTGTGCTTTTGAATCATTCCAAGGCCGTTTTAGAGGTGGTGTGGTCAACTGTGAGAAATACTTGGGGGTTTTACCACTTGTAGGGTGGAATTACTGCATTGCTGAAAAATGAAACTGTCACTAATGCAGAAAACAGGCTCTTGCCCTCTGTGTGGCGGACACTTGGTGCTGTCTTTAATTAGGAGGCTGTCACAGCTGAATTAAAAAGAATTCAAAACAAAACCTCCTGTGAACCCTGGCCACTCTCATCCAGTTGGGAGTCAGATTTTAAACAGCAAACTCCTTTCGTGCGGCGTAGAGCTCCAAAATGTCACGGTTTTGGTCACGTCTGCTCGGGATTGAATCGAAATCCTGGAGTTGGAGCATGCTTTGTGCATTAACAGACCCTTTAATTAGCAGCCTCTGCAGCAAGACCTATCTTTCTGTTAAAGATTTATTAAAATCACTTATGAGCTCTACTGGAAGATGCTAATTTATTTGTGAATCTCTTGCATTATTCAGCAGAGCCGAATCTTCCTCACAAGGACAAACTTTGAAGGCTTATTTGCCTTGAAACAAGTAAGTTTTTAAAAATCCTTGCCTTTCCTTTGCTTGGTGCCTTGGAGATAAACACCAAACCGGCTGCAGTTTTGGTTGGTATATGATGGGTTGCTTACTTGTCAGATTAAAAATGAGCTGCTGTGGGACACGCTTCAATTTTAGAACTTTCCACTTTCAAGAGCGACCTTATTCAGTGCCCAAATGAGCACCTTTCCTCTGCACGAACACCTCATTACGTGTGTGGAAATGGGCATCGTCTCTGCTGCTTCAGTTTTGTATTATTTTTAGTGATATTTTCCCTTTTTTTTTTTTAAACATCCACGAAAATACAACTGCAGTTCCTGGCTAATTTTGCTGCAACGTGACACTGGCCAAATATTTTTGCGGAAGAATTATTAGTCACATACGAAAGAATGTAGTGGAGTATTCTTAGAAAGTGTCATAGCTGTGCTTGACATGTAAAATATTTATCCAGACGTGTCAACAGAGCCAGAGGTGTCTCTTGCCAATGCACCATCGTAAACCTTGGCTATGTGGAAATCTTGAGCAAGATGTTTTTCAGTTCTTGAAAATAAGGCATCTTGGCCTGTATTCAAAACAGTGTGACCAGCAGGGCCAGGGAGGTGATCATCCCCCTGTACTTGGCACTGGTGAGGCTGCACCTCGAGTGCTGTGTTCAGTTCTGGGCCCCTCACTAGAAGAAGGATGTGGAGATTCTGGAGCGTGTTCAGAGCAGAGCCACAAGGATGGGGAGGGCTCTGGAGAACAAGCCTGATGAGGAGCGGCTGAGGGAACTGGGCTTGTTCAGCCTGGAGAAGAGAAGGCTGAGGGGAGACCTCATCACCACCTACAACTGCCTCAAGGGAGGTTGTAGAGAGGTGGGTGCTGGGCTCTTCTCCCAGGTGATGGGGGATAGAACAAGGGGAAACGGCACCAAGCTGTGCCAAGGGAGGTTCAGGTCAGAGATAAGGAGGAAGTTCTTTCCTGAGAGGGTCGTCAGAAGCTGGAACAGGCTGCCCAGGGAGGTGGTGGAGTCACCATCCCTGGATGTGTTTAAAGAGCGGGTAGACGAGGTACTTAGGGATATGGTTTAGGGGGTAGACAGGAGCGGTTGGACGTGATGATCTCAGAGGGCTTTCCAACCAAGCAATTCTGTGATTCTGTGAGTGCTCCTAAATTGACAAAGTGCTAATGGTTGGATTTACCTCGCTGACATTTTAGCCCCTGCTTTTGCCTCCCAGAAAATAAACCAAAAATAAAATAGATAAACCAAGATGTGCTTTGCTGAAGAGCTGCAGTTGTGCTAAATAAAACTCTTTGGTTTATTTTGCTGTCGGATGACTTCAGTATTACTTGCAGAGGTGGCTAACGGAGCCACGCTGACATAGGCCTTGACTTTGGTTTGCTTTTTGCCACTGTGAATTAATGTGAATTAAACCATTTGCTTGGTTCAGGGAGCTGTTGTTGCAGAAGCAGACGGCGCTGATCGGTGTCGCTTTGTGCCTTTGCTTGTGGGGAGCGTCCCAGCACCTTCATCTCGGGTGGCTTCCAGCACCCAATGATGCCCAATAGCCACCCCGGCTGGGAGCCCTGCCTCTACCAAAGTTTTGGGGTAAAAATCTCCCATTTTGGATCATAACACTTGAGTTTTGCCAGGCCCGGGCCTGCATTTCCACACTGGATGCACCAGTACCCTGTGCCTCTTCCCATTCCCCCTCCTTCAGCCCCAAAACAGAGCAGAGTGGTGTAGGGAGATCAGAGCTTACTCAGGTACATCACTAAGCACTGAGATCCTCCAAACTGTAGTGCAGATAAACTGTGTTATCAAGTCTGGAATGTTTACTTTCAAATTTAGTTGCATTTCATTAATCAATATGCAGCTTCCCTGGTTGTGGGGTGGTTTTTATCCATGCTTTGTGCATGTTCAGAAATCTGTTTGGTGAGTCGCTACTGTAACGGCATTCAACTTTCAAAATTCTGCTGCCCGTTGTTGGGTTTTCAAGCTGCTGCTGTGTAATTGGTTAAAAACGAATGGCAGTTGTAGCTATGAGCTGGGAGTGAGTTTGCAGTTACTTGTTGGGATCCTGTCCAGGGGAGGAAGGTGGAGTTTGGGCTGCTCACAGCCTTTCTAAAATAAGAGTCAAAGCAAGTAAGTGCTTTTTGAAACAGCTGCGGACTTTTTAGAGGAAACTAAAGGTTTAGTAAATGAGGAGAACAATTCTGGTTTAGTCTGTGTGTTCTCTCAACTGCTGTTGTGCTGTAAAATAATCCACTCATAGTAAAACTGTTGTGTGTTTCAGTCTATGCTGATTGGTAACAGCACCGCTCCTCATTTCAGGAGGATCCACACTGAATAGTCGCTCTGCCAAACACAGAGAGGGTCCCTTGTCCTTTCCAGGGCTAAGGGTTGGTGTTGGGACCCTGCATTGCAGGTCAGAATTGCAGTGGTGGTGGCAACGGCTCCGAGGGCTTCAGATGCTGCTGCAGTTCCTGGCTCTTCTAAGGTCACTGTGGTGAAGGGGACAGGAGGGGGTTATGGGGTGTTCAGCTTCTCAAGTGTCAATTTGTACCCTGCTGTCTCCTCCTTGGTGATTTTTGAGGTGAATGCTTTGAAAGTGGAACAAGCTGCCGTTGTTTTGAGCATTGTGTGCTCTGTCTGTGTGGATTTTCATAATCCTGAATGATGGGAACCCAGCACACCTCATGTAGGACCCTATGCCTTAGTGATCAGGGGCTGCTGCTCTTCCTTTACATCCCCCCAGCCTCCCTGACAGGGTAAGGTGCTTTATTGCACCCAGATCTGGCCAGACGAGATAATTGCGCATTAAAGCTTGTCCCTAAACCAAATGTAATAACTTCAGGTTCTATTTGCATTAAAATTTATATAGCATTGATGGTATGTGGTATATTTAGTTCTGTGAAATTGTTAGTCCAGCTGTATCTTAGGGGAAAGCATTAAGAACAAGAACAACATGAAATAGATTGATTCAATATTTGAACGGGGTAGATACATAGGGGTAGATACATAGGGGTAGATACATAGGGGTAGATACATAGGGGTAGATACATAGGGGTAGATATATAGGGGTAGATATATAGGGGTAGATATATAGGGGTAGATATATAGGGGTAGATATATAGGGGTAGATATATAGGGGTAGATATATAGGGGTAGATGTGTGTATGCTAGATATGTGTGTACTATATATATTTGTGTAGACTATGTATATCTGTAGACTCTCTCTATATATCTGTATACTATATCTATATATGCCCCCCATATTACACATATATAACTATATCTATATATAGTAACAATTCCAGGTGCCATAAATGTGTGACTTCTCTGCAGTGCTGTGCAAAGGCACCTGAGAGATGAGGGAAGGTGGTGGGTCTTATGGGGGCTTGTTAGCAATCCATCTCAAGGGCACTGACATATCCAGATAACTCCTTTTATCCTCTGCGAATTCGTCTGGGCCCAAGCCCAAGGTCTGCTGGACTTGATTTGTTCTGCACATGGTTGTGTACCTATATTCAGAAATCCTGGTAGTTGAATTCTGCCTGCCTAAGGGATGTGTGGTAGATGAACTGCATCAAGGGTTTAATAAAACTCTGCCTTTTCTACCACGCAAAAAAAGTCTGAACCAGACATCTGGGGAGAAAGAGATTTGGGGAGGGGGCTTTTGCTGGGAAAAAAGGAGGTTTAAAATAAAGCTTTTTGTTACCACACAGATTTTTCTGTTCTAACCTTTCATGAATCAGCGGTGGGAGGGGGACTTTTAAACTGAAGTCTTGCCGTGAATCAGAGGTTTGAGTTTTGGGGGAGTGACCATCCCACACAAACACTTCCAGCTCTGAGGCTTTGCTGGGGCTTGGTGCTTCCCGCTGTTACTGGAGGATCTGGGGCCGCTGGTGCTGGTAGCGCTGGGGACACATGAGCCGCTAGTGAGTACGGAGCTGGGGTTTTGGAGGGGATGTTTGGCAGAGGCTTTGCTCTGGAGCTAACATAGGAAATGTGGGTGGTTATTTCTGTGCGGGGAGATGGTCCTGATGGGCCCCTGATGGCTGCAGGGACATGGGATTTGGGGTTGGAGGCTTCTCAGAAATACTGTTACCCCAATGCTTTTTTGTATGGTTTATAATCGAGAAGCTTGACCCCTTGTAGTGGAGGAATTGGTGTGAATTTGAAACCCAAGTTAGATTGAACTCCTTAAGAAGAAAAATCAAGAAAGCAAGTAGCATTTTAAAATCTGAAGGATTAAGGTAGGTCTTGCTTTTGTTTTGTTGAAATGTTTTAGGTTTTTTTTCCTGCAAGCTTTGTGAGTGTTTTGCAGGAAGTGGTGGGACAGAGAACACAGCAAATCTCTGTTTTCTGCTGCTATTGCTCCCGTTGCAGATTTTTTACAGGAGGATTTGTAGCTTAATCTAACACAGGTGAAGACAAAGTGTATCTCATAGGTGTCACCTGGCTTAAGACTTTATTTAGCTCAGTATTCTGTGTTTTAGCAGGGGAAAATTTGTTTTCCTGTCTCTAGAGAACAATATCCTGCTTGTATTTGCAACGGCAAATCTCTCACCAGCATACCCTGCATGCTCCATCCTTTAGCCTGGAGAGGAGGTGCATATTCTATATAGGCATGGCCTGCTTTATTTAAATTGCTGAGTGAATTTGATCAGACAGCACTAGCAAAGCTGCCATTGCTGTGGTAATGAGATCTGAGGATGAGATGTAAGAACTGTAATTTTTCAGCTGTCTTTAACCCAATAGTGTGAACAGTGCAAATGCTTTACAGGTTGTGCTCTTTAACACCCTGAGCCTCACAGGGAGGGAAAAAGCCCGAGCTAAACGTTAACCTGTGGCCTTATTCACAATGTTTGTACCCTGCTGAGACACCCAGTGGTGGGACATGACTGGGTGCTGGTGGGGCTGCCACGGTGTAACCTTCCTATTTTGGAAATGCCTATCATAGGTTACTGCAGCTTCAGACATCACAGTGAGTTTTCTACATGTATCAGCCTTGGTCATTATGGGCTGGCACAAGAAATGATGTGATCAGGAGCCTGCAGTGTCTAAACCAGGCGCTGGCAGCTACGGGAGGACCTGGTGAAGCCTGGGTCTCACATCAAGGCGTGGATGTGCAGTGTTAAACCATCAAAACCAGGCTGTAGTTTTGAATTGCATTGGTAGAAACAGCGGATTTTTGTGAAGACTCAAGTAAATGAATAACTCTGTAAACTTTGCTGGCAGTGGAGCACTGTGCACAGAACAGGAGCAAACAAATGGAGTGTTTCAGCAGCCTTCTTGCTGTCTCCTGCCAGAATTTCTATGCCGGTCCTGTATTGCATCAGTCCTGCTAGATATGGTTTTCCATTGATATTTCAGAGCCAGATGGGACTGACAGACCCTAATCCTGTGTATATGGGTAGAGTTACTTCGTAACAAGGGTGGCCAACCTCAGCCCTGCTCTGAGCATCCCTCGGGGGATTCAGCCACGCAGGGCACACAGCTGCCCCTTTAGGTCAGACTTCATCCTCCTTGGCCTTCTGGAGCAGGATAAAAGCTCTTTGTCTGACAGGTCTTGTGCTCAGATAAAAAGTAATAATGAGGAACCAGATTTGCACTTTACAACTTGAAAAATGCTTTTAAGAAAACCCAAAGGCCAAAAGAAATCACCTGCTAGGAGAGCCCCTCTGAATCCTCAAATGTTTAGACTGTGGAATTTGGCCAAAAGCAGGGAGTAGGATTTAAAAGCAGGATGTGTCGGTGCTGTAAAGTGCCTTTCTTCTGATGTAAACTGTGCAGTGCTGACAGTGTGGGACCCTCACTGTTTTTCAGGAGGTAGAGTCAATAGGGTTGTGTTTACTCCAAGCAACTTGTGAAAGGAACGGCAGCTTCTTGCATTTTAAACTCCAGAGGAGTTTTCTACAGTTCACACTGAAGATGTGTTTTGGTAGGCGGGTTTTACACTTACTTTGTCTATTCCAGTTTCCTAATGGTGCTGTTTCCCTCTCACTGGGAATGCAGGAGGCCACATGAGATGGGAAGCTGTGTCGAGACTGGAGCAGGTTTTTTTCCAGTGCCCTTCTCTGCTGTTTTCTTCCCCTATTTTCTCCATTTTATTTGTTGAAATCTTCATGGACTCCCGAGTTGCAGGTGTGGGAATGATCAGAGGCTGGGGCCAAAATTCCTCTGGTTTGACTCCAGTTTCATTCTTGCGAATTCAAAGCCGTTGTTTTCAGCAAATCTCCTTCACATTGACAGAATGAAAGCCCAGATCTGTTCTCAGCCTTTAACAGAGCAGAAAGGGGTTTAATTTTGCCTTTCTTTCTAGTGATTGCCTTGCTCCCATTCTGCCCAGCTCTGGAATGCTTCCCTGCAATGGGAATTTTTATTATTTAACCAAATTCCAACACTGCATAGGATGCACAAGAGCAGCTGAGAGAAGATGAACGTGTGTGAGTACTGCAAGAACGGGGCAGATTTCCCTTTTCCTCTCCAGAGGAGGAATGCAATCATTGCTATTTTGTTTTTCTGCTTTTTAGAGACACTTTTGGCACATTCTGAGGACGTGCGTTAAGAAATTAAAGCAAGGCTAAACTGTTTTGAAAGGCATGTGGCGATGTTAGGTACACATCTTGTTCTGAAGCAGCAGACAGCAGAATTAGGTCAGGCACACCCGTTTCCTGCTGGCTCCTATTTCTGAGCATAATTGTACACAGGGATTGTTTGGGGGAGTGTGACAACACGAGGAGCGTTGTCACCCTACAACTGACTTGGCTGGGGTTTTATTTCAGTCACGGTGGTTACGCTGTGGTCTGGGAAGAGGGGAGGTTGCTGCC
This sequence comes from Mesitornis unicolor, assembly GCF_000695765.1. Classification (NCBI taxonomy): domain Eukaryota; kingdom Metazoa; phylum Chordata; class Aves; order Mesitornithiformes; family Mesitornithidae; genus Mesitornis; species Mesitornis unicolor. The sequence goes on along the minus strand of NW_010164439.1, from coordinate 249 downwards.
CATCTGATTCACTCGCTCGGTGCTGGTTTTTCTTCGCTGTTCACAAACCAGGTGGTGAATTAAGGTTACTCATTTGTGCTGTTTTTACTCTGCTGACTTCCCTCTCGTCGTGCCAGATGACAGCAGAGCAGTGCATGCGCTGTCAGGTGTTACAGTGGAGGGCTTTACTCTTCAGTAAGGCTGCTCTCTGCTTCTGGCAGCTCAGCTTTTCGTGGTTTTTCACAGAATCTCAGGAGTTGGAAGAGACCT
>NW_010164438.1:0-7523 GCF_000695765.1 Mesitornis unicolor | reverse complement strand
ATATATATATATGTGTAATATATATATATATATATAAAAGTGATGGAAAGAGAATACAGATCTCCTGGTACTCAGTGTACCATATTCATTACAAAGCCATTCCAGCATTATTTGTTATATACCTCTTATTCATGCAATAAATTATGTAGGTGCCCTGCAAATCTACTTTCTTCCATTTAGGAGTGTTAGTCTGTTTTATTATTAGTTTATAACTTTTAGAGCAAAAATGTGGGAGAAAAACGATGTGTTTTCCTACTGCGAGGAGTGGCTTGCGCGCAGTAAGTGACACTGAAAAGTTATAACATGTAGCAGTCTCTTGCCCATATTTTGTTTTACAATTGGAGCCAGAAGGAAGCATTTGCTGTCCTTAAGGTAGGCTTACTTTACTTCAGTCAACAGACTGATTTAAGTGCAGTATGACTGTAGGAGCCAGCCTGCACAACTGAGTACCTAAATCAGAGAACGATGAAGTTGGAAGGGATCCTTGGAGGCTCTCTAATTCAACCTCCTGCTCAAAACAGGTTCAGCTTCAAAGTTGGATGAAGTTGATCAGAGCCTTGTCCAGCTGAGATTAGGGAATCCCTGGGGATGGGAATCCATGGCCTCTTTGGGCCACTGGTCCCAGTCTTGAACCAGTCTGTTCCAGCGCTTAGCCAAATCTGAGAGTGTGCTGTCATGCAGTGAAATGGATTAGTTCATGGTTTGCATTCCACGGCTGGATTAACAGAGCTATGCTATTTCTTAAGTTTCTCAACGTTATGACAGGTAATACTGTTACTTTTTTTAAATGTTGAAATATTTTCTTTCCTTCAGTTCTTCTGAGTGTTTGTATTATGACTGGTAAATGGTGTCATATTTGATCAACCTGCATTATTGTATGTTGATTCTGAGTAGTGACTTACAGCTAAGCCCTTCCATGATTCCTTTTGACAGATAAGCTTTTTGAGAGCTTTTGCAAAGTCAGTAATGTGCATTATATTTTGAAAACCTTGTCAACTACTGTGTAAAAAGGTGTCATCTTGACCTGACAATTTTTAGTCTAATACTTAGCATCAGCCACCTGAAATATTGATTCATCCCCCCTCCAAAAATATATTAACATCCTTTGCGGGTGATCATCCTACACTATCCTAGTTGTAAAGAACAAATAGAAAACAGGTAGAAAATCTAGCACTGCATGTAAACAAGGTGTTGCCTCACATGATTTTTGATCACATCATGAGATGGAACCAGAGAGAACTGTCACATAAGTAGAGCTTAGAATTGTCCTGGTTTGCTGGAACAGAATTTTAGAGTCATTTTTCTGTTGAGGAAAAGTGTGGTTTTGTAAGGACTACACCACTCTATTTAATGGGAACAAAGTGATAAGACACTTTGTTACAGGTTTCTGCTAATGCTGGTGTGTGATGCTCAAGGTCTTCAGTGATCTTGCAATAAACAAGTGCAGAGGCTGGGGGAGCAGAAACACAGGGTCGCTGACCCCAGGCTGACCAATTAGTGCTATACCATACCATAAATGTCACGTTCGCCATGAATTCTGTGTGATTCTGTGTGTAATTGGGGAGTTTGCTGGGGATGGCCCTTCTTCCTTCTTCCCCCTTCTTCCCTCTCCCATGGCTGACATCTCGAGAGGGAATTTACCATCCTACCCCTGAGGCCTACCCACAATATTGGCTGAGTATAACTCTGTGTATTTTATATTATAGCTATTATTAATATTACTTTTCATTATTATTGTTTTATTAAATGTATTTCTGTTTCAACCCATGAATCTCCTTTCCTTTTCCCAACTCCCTCCCTGGGTGGGAAGGAGGCATTGGGTGACAGAGCAACTGTATAAACCACGACAAAAATAAATTGCTTTCTATATTTAGTTTAGTCAACAGTTGAAATCAATTGAACCTTGAGAGTTCAGAACCAGATTTTCATTTTACGTCTCTAGAAAATGCATTGGGATTTAATCAGCCTCTCTTTATGTGCCTCATTTAAGCCTGTTTAGGTTGTCATATGTTGTATCAAGTGGTAACGCTTGATACAAGTTCTTCAAATCATGTAGATGAATGACTTCAGTGCACATAGCACTGTGCATAAAATGCAGAAAGAAGCTGTTTAGATCCCAGTGTGTGTGTGGTGAGTAAATGTTGTGTAAACACAACGTCATTGACAAAAGAAACCGAGTGCTCCATTGAGGGGCTTCAGAATGCGTTTTGGTGTCAGATTGTTGGCAGTCTGAAACACAGAAGTTTTGTCACTGTTTATAAACTAAAAACAGGCTTAGTTTATACACTAAAAAGGATTTTTAGTGAACTGTTCCCATGTGCTAACACATTTTGTGACAGACATTTTAAGAATACAAATCTTAGTGCCTAACTTCTGAGACTAATACTAAACATCATTTTACTACAGCAGCTTCAAAGCTGGAACTAAATGTTCAAGTTCTGTTGCATTTATTTGGAAATAAATATGTGCTGTGATGGAAATTCTTAGAATGAGATTTTTTTTTGCTATTGAAATTATGGCAGAAACCCTTCTCTCAGTCTCAAAAGAGTGAGGATTTGAACTCTGGATTACAGCAGAGACCCTAAAATGAGATATTTTGGTAAAAATATCATGACTAAGGAAGACAGCGTCAGGTTTTCAGTAGCCGTGTTCCCTCTGCAGTTTCAGCTGCTGTGGTTTACTGATGTGTTTGTACCACTTCCTGTCCTGAACAGATTTACTTCTGCTTTACAATGTCCAGAAGAAGTTGTTGCTTTCTGGACTAATGATAGATGAATTTAATTTCAATAGTATTTGTGTCTTGTCCAGCCTTTTACTAGCCCTGTGTTAGGAAACCATTGTGTGAGGACATTTCTAAATCAAATTTCTATGACTATACATATTGCAGCCCTAGTTGCTGTCTGCCTTGTGACTATTACATGTTCATTCAATAGGCTGCCTGTTTCTTCCAGTGCCCAGAATGAATGTTTACCAAATGAATACAATTCCTGTGACTATCAAAGTGTCATTTATCTTGCAGAAGCAGGGCAAATTAATGTCTGTAGTATTTAATTTCATACACATACAATTGTTTTATTTTCATTTTAACCATTGTATCTAGTTTATCAGTCAGTACCCAAAGAAAATATATGGATTTGTAGTTATGATGTTTATAATAGAACTTGCTCTTGAAACGGTTAAAGTATTGGATGGTGCTTTGATGTAGGACATGGTTTTAAAAAGCAAGTGCATTTTTCTCTTCAGAGCATGTCAGCTACAACATTTTGAAACGGTCAGGGTATTTGGAGGTACAGTGTCGTGTACTTGTGGATTGTTGCTCTTTAGCTCCTAACTTTCCAGCACCTTGTTATGAAGACATCTCCTTCTGTGACCATACCCTGTATGTGCTCCCCTCTTGTATTTGCCAGGCTCTTCTACGTTGAGGACAGACGTGGAGAAATCAGTAACTATTTTTCAGTGCCATTTTCTGAACCTTCATTGGTTCATTTGCTTCTTGATGCTGAAAAAGACCCACTGATTATTTTCAAGGCTTCCTACTTCTAATGTTATTTTAAAAAATAATCTCTCTATTGTTAACTTAAATCTGTCCTTTAAAATTTCTTAACATCTTGCATCTCATGTGCTGGCTGATATAAAATCATTAAGTTTTCTATTTTTTGAAGAATTAACTCAAATAGTGTTTGAGTTTGCGACATTGTCTTTCTTCCTTGACTTCTTAGTTTTAATCCAGGCCTTTGTGATCCTTAGTGTTTGCCTCAGTGCTATGAAGTGGTAGCAGGTAATTCTCGTTACTTTCTTTCTTAAATAGGTTTCTTAGTTTTGCAAAGTATTATTTTCAGACATTGTGTTCCCGTAATAGACTGAGACCTCTTTATCCCCAAAGATGTTGAAATTAATGTTGTCACTGTTGCTCATCTGCTTCATATTATATAATTACTACTTGAACCAGCTACTCTGTATTACTTAGGACTTAACAGGGAATAATCCCTCATCTTGTGTGCTCTGGAATTAGCTGTTCCAAGAGCATTTGTTTAAGAAATCACTTCTTTAAGCCTTGTTCCATTTAGCAGAACATGAGGTACATTGTAAGTATGTTTACGATATGCTTGGATGTATGTCTTCTTATAAGTGTGTGTTGGGAGACATTAAAATGACACTTATTTGACTTTATTTAGAGAAGTGATGTACTTGTGTCACTGTATACTAATGGATCAGAGTTTGCAGTGATGCATCCGGCATCATAGGAAAGATATAAAACCCAGCTGAGGCAAAACAGCTAAGCACCATGTTTCATTTGTGAAATAACTTGTTGGAAGCACAAAAAGGAAGCATAAAAAATGTCTCACTTGGCTAAAAGCTGGTTTATTTCCCCCTGTAGCCATAGGTCTGATTAAAGGTACCGTTCCCTGGCCGCACGGATCAGCACCGCGGACAGCGCCGGCCCCGCCGCCGCCTGCGGCTGGGGCCCCCCTGCGCCTGCCGCCCGCTCCGCCTTGCTCGGCTCCGCGGGCTGCGGGAGGGCGAGGAGGGGGCCGCAGGCTTTGGGAAGAGCTGCAGAAGGACAGGCCGGCCTCAGTTTGTGTGTCTATCGAGAAAAAGAGTGGAGAGAGAGTGGTGTCAGAGCTTACACCTGCAATGTATGCAGGAATGTATTCGCTGATGGGTGGAGGTGCGTCCTGGTGGTCCCTGAAGTGATGACTGCCCAGGTCCAGTGATGCTGGGTGGAAACATCCAGGCTGGTAAAGATCAAAGGAATGATGTGTGTCAGAGCTGAGTGGGAATGCTAGATAGAGGAAGTGGAGAGGAAGAGGTTGGGATACTACACTGTCTCCTATTACTGTCAAAAATAGATGTGGAGTTGTAAAATTTCACCAGCACCCCTTATGCATAGGCATTAGGTTAGCAAACAACGCCAATGAAGAGCTTTCCTCTTGGGATTTTCTCTCAGGATGGCAGACAATGCCAGAACAACCAAAAGGCAATCCTGGCAGTTTGTGTGGTGTGTGACATGCAGCTAGCTGTTCCCATCCTCCTTGCATTGCATGTAAGGAGTTTTTCTGAGTGCAGTTTCGGGATCTCCTGTTCATTACAGGAAATGCGATCTGCAACCTCCAGTTAGAGCCAGTGTCGTTACGTATTGAGGTTTCTTCTTGATCGCTGTATTTTCAGTTTTAGTGGGTAACAGTGTTTCTGGAACATGTGGCTGAAAACTGCCTCTTCACTTTCACTAACCAAATACGTGCTTGTTCTGATGTTTGAGTTGTGAACAAGAACACGAGATTAAAATATTAGCTCCACTGGAGTTAATGCCACACATTAACACTGATCTTGAGAGGTCCAGAATTTCACAAAAGTATATGTTAACATAGAGTAGAAACACCATAATCGTATTTTTTTTGTACATTCATGTATAAGTATGCAATAAATGTGCAGTAAAAAGAAAATTACTATATTCTTAATTTATACCCCAAATATACTCCCACTTTGCAATGAGCTTTTACAGCAGCAGAAGTCAGATATGTATCGAATGCCTCTGTGTGCTGATAATCAATCCAATTAGCATTTAAAAGGTTGAAACAAGTTATTGCAGTCATCACGTACATTCACTATTTTTTGAACCCACTTTCTCATAAGCTTCGGCTTATGAAGGGAACAGTCTTGCAGTTGTAATGTCTTATTTCTAGCCTCAGTCTATCAGTAACTTTATGGAACTGCACAAAATCCTACTAGAGGTCGAGTAAATTTATACTGACATTCAAAACACTCTGTAGAATTTAAGGGGAAGCAATGCAGAAATGCAGATTGTTTTTGTTTCTCAAGAGGAAGCCAGTGCTCATTTCTTTTCCACATTATTTCCAGAGTAAGACTAAGCATCATTGTTAAAGACATTTTCTGTAACCACCTTTCCCATGGTAAGAGCTGGGATAGCAACACGGAGCAGCCGTGCAGAGTTAGCGTCAGACTGGTAAGAATAACACATTTTGTACCTCTGAGACAAGCTAGGTGGGAATTTTCCAGGCTGTTTCCCTGCCCAGTCTCCCATCGTGGGGACTCCTGAGAAAGTGTGGCTACCTGAAATCCAAGGTGCTCTGCCTGTTTAGGAAGCAAATAGAAGGCAAAAAGACTGTTTAGGGTGCTTGTGGAAGTCACATTTGCTTTATCTGTTGGTGAATATATACAATTGTTTGTCCTGATGAGGGATAAAAGCCCTCTTCTTGCTTTCTTTCAAACAATTTAGATTTCTCATGGAAGGGGAAGTTTCCTTGGCTGTATATTTGAGTCAGGCGTTAGGCTGCATGAATCTCTCTGCAGACTTCTGTTATGTGCCTTGTGCTCTTTGCAGTGAACCTGTGTGACTGAAAGCTGCATCCCATCCTGGTGTCAGGAAAATCCTCATTGTCAGAGTTGAAAGAAATATAAAAAATAACACATCTCGGTGCTCTAGACTGTGGAAATCTGTAAATGTAAAGCTAACTGGCTAGAATGCTTAAATGCATGTTTTTATAAATGAATTATTTTTCTGAAGCAATGGAATAGTATCTCATTAAGTTTACTCAAGGAAGATTGAAGAGGAAAAGCTCCCACTAATTAATGTGGAGTAATGTGGAAAAATGTCTCCAACGCAAAGTTAGGTGTTTTGTGGAAGAAATGTCATTGTGACTGGTGAAATAGGAGAAGAGAAATAGAGATTAAAGAAATGGAGATTTAAAAATAAATCCTGACAAAATATATACACTTGGGAAGCCAAATCTGTGCTGAAAGTAATAGGAAAATAATTGGTTTTATTTGCAATTATCAGATTGGAGTAGTTCTCCAGGAGCTTTTAGAGCAAGCATTCAAGTTTGTAGTGCAAAACTGTTTGCATGCTCATTTAATGTACATTTATTTAGCTATAAAATGTGACAAAGCTGGGCTGGAGCATCATCTCCTGGCCAAAATTTTGGACGTGGCAGGGGGCTTCCTCCTCACAGCTGCCTCATGCAGCACAGAGAAGTCGCTTCCCCATTTGGGAAAGGGGAAAACAGCGAGCTTCCCACGTAAATCGCTTTGAGATCTAAGGATGAAAAGTTCTGTCATGGGGAAATTAAGGCATGGTTGGGGAAGTGACTTTTGTGTGGTGTATGAGGCCGGTGGTGGGGTTAAAGGTTTAAATATCAGTCATTAAAGATTACAGACATTTTCTTCTTGGATGAAATGGAGCTGGCGCGACGCTGGGCCCTCAGTGAGAGCGGGGCGGGGGTGGTTTCCACACAGGGCTGGGGAGGGACTCACCCAGCGGCTGCCGAGGGCTCGACGGAAAGGCACGGAACCCGTATATTCCCCGAAGGGGCAGTAAAAATATCGAACTCAACTTGGGGAAGAGGGAGAGGACACAGCCTCGCTCAAAAAGAAAATAAAATAAGGAAAAAAATGAAATTATATAAAAAAAAAGCCAGCAAAACAACCCAAACCCCAAGACGGCGCCATGGGGTAGCGCGTTATCTCCTGCCCCATACCCGCAGCTCCTCGGGGACGGCCGCTCT
>NW_010164437.1:0-42348 GCF_000695765.1 Mesitornis unicolor | reverse complement strand
TTATATTTCATTAAATTCTTCCCTGCCCAATACCGCTAAACCTGTTGCTTTCTAAATCCTAGAAACTCAAGTTCTTAGGCTGAAGCTTTCAAATGTCTTAAATGTTTTATTTTGTATTTCCAGTGCTGATTCATTTCAGTTGGTAACAAGTTGTATGATAAGTGTGTGAAATGAGCGTTTAGTGCATTTTCTGTGCGTGCCTGACCCAAGATGCTTTATCCACGACTGGATGGCTGATAACAAAGGGAACAAGGATCAATTGCCTGTGTGTAGTCTCAGGGCAAACTTGTCACTTGCGGCGTAACAAGCCGAAGCGGTGACAGTGCTCACAGCGGTGCAGGTACCCTAGGAAATGTCACACCATCAGAGCGTGTTATGGCAAAAACGCCTCTGGCCACAGCTCCCAGCCCAGGCCATAGCTCACACCCCTGGCCACGCCACCCCTTGGCTTGGAACCATTGCGGAGCTGTCACTTTAATCAATGAGGCACCACTCTGCTTTGATCAGCAGTGTCAGGGCTTATTTCAGAAGTGATTCTGATTCCATCACGCAGTCGAGCCCAGACAATGTCAATTGGTACAATTTCAAGGTGAGTTTATTCATTCTTTATAAAAGTTCTATGCACGAATATATCAAGACAGTTGAATAAATTGAAATAAATAGACTTGGAGTTGCACAGTCTCCTAGTAATTGAAATAGTTTCCCCCCAGTATATTTGCAGCAATAATGCTACCTTTATGAAGACTGGACTGTCTACGGATGGGAAAGTGTGGAATTATCATATTGATAACATATTTGGGAAATGGAATTGGGGCTAATATGTTGCAAAGGGCAGCTGAAAGTTGTCCTTGCCTTCAGCTTGGCACTGAAGATAAAGTAAGAAGAAAACCCGCCACCAAATACTGATGCATAATTAATTCCTTCTTCCAATGAGAATTGCTTTCAACTACTTTTCCCCATCCTTAATGCAGATGTTAACTCTTAGAACAGACAGTCAATGGGCAGTATATGCTCTGCAGCAGTGCACTGTATGAACAGCCTGTTTTCTGCAATCTTAGGACAGGAAGACAAGTGGAACACGTTAAGCCTGTACTGATTTTTTGATTCAGAATATCAATTGCTTGGTTTTGGCTTTTTGTGGTTTGGTTCTGTTTTGGTTTTCTTTGTGTAGCAGTACCAAATGTCCACAAGCTCAAGTCTTCCTCCTTACGTAATTTAAAAAATAATTCAGGGTTGAAAATATTTTCCATTCTTTGGAAGAGAAGCTGAAAAACAGGCACAAAAATGCTCTTGCTTTTCTGCAGGGAGGAGAATGAACAGAGGTGAGGGAAACAGAAGGCGTCAGTTAGAAGGCCACAGTTTGTTACTCAGGTGGCCTTCCAGAGCTGGCGAGTACATTCGCTCTCAGAAGTGCAGTTCTGATTTCAGTCTGTCTTTCAGGTGCTCAGCAGATGTTGCTAGGACAGTGGAGGTTTTGAAGCTTTTTAGAAAAGAAGTTTTGTTATTTGGTTTTTATTCTCCTAAAACATTAGGCCAGAAGAACCAGAGTGATTATCACGGCCATACGTGGGAAAGACATTGGTTTCTTCTTCCTTGATGTGTTTAACATCAGAAGTATCTACCCCTGACTTAGGGCTCGGAGCCCTGGGAAGGGCAGGGAGGCTGAGCAGGCTGTGGCTGCATGGGAAAGGAGACAGCAAAGCAACATACGCTGAGTAATGAACTGAGCCGGGCAAGGCAATGAATTGCTCAATATTTGGCTCTTTTGTCACTCTTACTTTTCATTCTCACTAATCTTTGCACCATCTTGCTTAATTAATGTGTTAAGATCAAGCAAAAGCATGGATTAAGTACTAAGGTAGTGCTTAAACTGAAATTCTGAGTTTTCCACAGAAGTCAGGGGATGTTTGACTACTGAAGCCCCTATTTTATTAACATTTTAGCAGTTTGATATGTAAACACATCATTATACATAATTAAGAAGTTGTTTATTATTTAAATAGAGTGTATTTTGTTTATTTGAGCACCCAGAACTGTCATGAACTAACGACTGCAAATGCTATACATTAAGAAACCAAACCCTTCTGATTTAACAGAAGAAAGAGCTGTCTGAAATGTCAGCTCTAGAAGTCCCTTTGTGTTTTGTTTCTGTTTAAATCATGCATTTGAAGCTAAAAAAGGTTTCTGACTAACAACCTTCCAGGGTGAGTTTTGTTCTAGGCCCAAATTTTATAGGTAACTTATATATCTCCTTAAAAATCAAAGTTTTTACAGTGGCAGCATCAGCTCCTTATCTGGAACAAACATTGCTGTGATAAGATAAAAATATATGTTTGACTTTGAGAGATTCATCTTCTTCCCAGATCTTGGCTAGTGGGTGGCAGGACAATATCGCATTGAACTGTATGCAAAGAAAGACAAGATTTGAAATAGGAATCTTCTGCGAGTGTAAAAGATGAAGGTGATGGTTGTGATCTCCTCAAACTCATACTTTACTTGAGGGTTGGGCGAGTCAGAAGTGACCGATGGTCTCTAGGCACGGCTGAGTGATTTGAAAAGCTTTATGTGGTATTACGCAAATGTGAAATCTGAAAGTTTAGTTCATCCTTATCTAGAACTTGTGCGGCTCAGGGGAACGGATCTTCTGTAGGAATGGAGAGGAAGAAATGTGGAGGTGCTCAGTGAATGTGCTGTAACTTGTCTGTTGTTACAGCATTGGCACAGGGAGCTATACTTAGCAAATGGCATGGCCCTCAGGAGGCCACGAATTATTCTTTCCATCAAGTCCTGGCGAGCTTGGGTTAAACACATTCATTAACAGACGTTATCACATGATAACAGCACAATTAACTTATGGACCCAAAACATTTGCATGTTTGAATTCATTGATTTCAGTGCATCTTGAGAGAGATAAATGAAGTAGTTCAATGTTAATTCTTTCCAAGCACTTGCATGAAACCAAGGACATGCACTGATCTCCAACGAAGGGGAAGTGAATTGCATCGAAAGGGTAAAAGGGGAAGGGTGGTTGGCTCTTCCCAAATTAGGCTGTGCTATTTGACCTGTCCAGTGACTGATTCTCTTGGCTGCAGCAAGCCCGATCAGTTTGGGAACCACTTCTTAGCAGCCAGGAAAGTCTCCATTGATATTTCTTCACACAATTCTGAAAACCAAGTTGGAGTCTGGTCATCATTCGTTGGTTTAATACTGCGATTTCATTCTGTTAGAATAGCTACTTTGGATTTACTCAGGATCAAAATCAGCCTCTATAAATGCTGATGAAGTATTTAGCTAAAAGTAGATCTTTCAAAAGTTTAATTTCCCCATCAAAAATGTAAGTATTTTGTTCCCCTGAGAAGTCTCTTTGGAAGCAAAATGCATACAGCGTTTAGGAAATTAAACAAGTGATTCAAAAAATTAAATTAACAAAAAGATATCCAAAAGTCGAAGAGAGATGCTTCATTTAATTGGAATTTTTTTTTCCCTAGTTCTCTCAGCAGACCTCTCCAAACACTGAGAAAGCTTTACGGAACTTTCATGGGGTTGTTTTACAATTGACCTATTTTATAAAGCGTGTTCCGTTACGATTTGATGGTAAACTAATCTGTCTTTTCTCTGGGCGCACCTGAATAAAAAGGCCCGATAAGCTGTGCCTCTCTGATCGCTAAATACCCTTAGGCAGCTTTTTTGGGTCGGCAAGGCTGCTAGTTATGTGGTTTTGTGGTGTAGCCAAGAACGGAATTGGGAAAACCAGTTGGTACCCCAAAACTGTATCTGTAAAGCATCCTGAAGCCTCCCTTCTGCTCTTAACTCCAGATCTGTTTGAAGCCTCGTGGGAGCTCTGCAGAATTGACTTTTGTCACTGTTTCATTATTTCTTTAATCAGCCATCAGCAAGCATTAGAAAAACCTCATCTAGGCAGTAGTGAGCAGAAAGACAAGGAAGGTGCCTATTAGTAATACACAAAATTCAACAAATTTTATATAATAGCCTGAGCAATCAGATAAATTAATTTTCAAAACTAGTCGAAGAGAAAAAATTAAATAGATGCATTCGTTCGACCGTGACCATTCCCAGTTTCGTGTCCACTGGGGTGTCAGTCCTGACACGTTATTAAAAAGATCAGATTAAAATAGGAAGAAATTTAGCTAATGAAACTGAAGGGAAAAAACATTTCTGCAGTGTAATTGCTCGTTACAGGTTTCAGCCTCCTGTCTGCCGCCTGCCATGCTCTGGTAAACTGGATTTTAGGAAAGGCCATCGTATAATAACTTTTTATATTGTAACAAGATTATGTGTCTTGCATTGACATTCAGGCACAAATAGTTATAATTAAATGTGGGAATGTGCCTAAGCTGTACCTTGTTATGAGTGATATAGCTGCTTTCAGAATGTGTACTGTACCGTTGCCCTTTCTCGCTCTGTCTTTAGCATGAATAAATGCATAAAATTTGGTGGTGTACGGACAGCAAAGACACTGAAGGAGTGGGGAGGTGTGAGAGAGGATTTGCCAGAACTTTGGTTTCATAATTGGAAGCGTATTATGAATTAATATTCTCCGTAGAGATTCAATGCAGGCATGGTTTAGACATACTGCCATTGAATCTAATGGGTTTTGGCAAGTAGATTTCTTTGATGCAAACTCCCATTGCTGTAGAAACAAAGCAAACCTTTAGAAATCTTTGGATCCTGAGCCATTCACAAGAGGAAAAATAAATACTCAGGTTTTGTTGGTATGATTAATTCTTGATGCCAAGTGTAAAGTGGTGCATTTCTATTCTCATAGAGAAAACAAATGACCGTCGATTCTAACATTGACTTCTGCTTACAATTTGTTCCCTTTGTTTATTTCACAATTAGCGTACATAGATTAATAATTACAATTCATGAACCTAATAATTTATGCATTAGTATTTAGCCCTTGTCATGTCTTTAATATTTGCAATTAATTGTTGTAATAACGGAAAGGTTAATTGCACTATTCATCAGAACGGTGTGCTGTGGACTGGTAGACAAATACGACTCTTCCAAGGTAAAGGGCGCGCTGATGAGTGGCAGAATTAAGTTCTGCCATAGCTCAGTCCAGTTGCAGGATGGTGACCCCGTCATGAGCTCTTTGAGGAAAAACTGATTTATTTTCGTATGCTAAACCCATGAATTGCCTCACTGATGGAGGGCAGAGCTGTCCTGTCCTTCCATTGTAAGACCCAAATTTTTCTTCAGTCCGTCCTGCTTCAAGGGATGAAATGTGCTCAAGTCTGACTGTAAAACCCATGTGGTACTCACCGGGCATGGCCAACCTTATCAGAGCTCCTTGCAGAATCCTATAGTGTGCGTTTTGTGTTGATTTATCTCAGCAGTCCCTAATGCCTCCTCCCAGAGAAGTCTGAATCACAGAATCACAGACTGATGGGGTTGTCAGGGCCCTCTGGAGCTCCCCCAGTGCAAGCCCTGCCAGAGCAGGATCACCAGAGCAGTCACACAGGAACACGGCCAGGGCTTTGGGTGTCTCCACACAAGGAGACTCCACAACCTCTCTGGGCAGCCTGGGCCATGCTCCATAACCCTCACACTGACAAAGTTTGTCCTCATGTTCAGCTTGAACCTCCTGTGCTCCAGCTTGGGACCATTGCCCCTTGTCCTGGCATTGGCCATCCCAGAGCAGAGCCTGGCTCCTTCCTCCTGACACTGCCCTTTCCCAATGGATCCCCAGGAATGAGGGCACCCCTCAGTCTCCTCTGCTCCAAGCTCAACAGCCCCAGCTCCCTCAGCCGCTCCTCAGCAGGAGATGCTCAATTCCATAGTAGGTAGTGAGAGTTTTGTTTAGTGTTTGTGCTAGGACTGTTATTAATGAAGTTCCTCGCACACACATTGCTCCTAGGTAATTCAGTCCGACTGTTACAGAGAGTTAGGAGTAGCCAGAAACACTATTGACAATTAAACAAGCACTAAAAATAGATTTAACATGTAATCTCCATATGGAAATAGTATTCTCTTTCTTTTACCTAGAGATGAACTATCCATGACCACATTTTTTGCTTGTTCTATAAGCTGTCTGTAAGAAAAACTTAACACCACTTAAAAATGAAGCTTGTGTTAAGTATTCCTAGTGGAAATGCTGTTTGTAACAGCATACTGCTAATTACGCTTGCCTTTCTTCCTCTGCTGCCGTGTGCTTACAGATTGTGTGTCAGAAACTGAACTTTCTGGTATTTATTAATACTTCTAAGTGATAAGCAAAAATTATCTATTGGAAAACATAATAACTACTTGTATAACGCAACTACTTGTATAAAGCAACTACTCATCTCCGCCACAAAGATTGATTTTAAGCACCAAACAGAAGGTTTTTCTACTTTGTGCTGGTGCTGAAGGCATCAGTTAAATTAGAATCCTTTGATATGTTAATTATTTATTGTCGTAAATTATGCATCCTCTAAAATCAAAGAGACACATAACCTATAATTTATTATTCATTTAGCATGAAAAGTTGTCTTCGTGTAACTATCTCTCTGTTAGGTATGGAGTTTGTTTTGAAATAAAGCCTTTTAATGTGGGCTGGAGTTAAAACTTAATAAAAGTTGGGGTTTTTCTGAAAATGTGAAAATGATCTCCAAGACACAGTTTAACCCCTACAACTTCTGTAATAAGCTTCTCCGTTCATTGAGTAATGTACAGTTACGGGTTCATTAGGCATGGGCTAAAAGTTACTCTAATTTGTGTATCTGTTAGAAGATCGGTAGCTGAAGGTGGATTTTGTCGTGCGTTTTCATATATAACAAATTTTGCAAATCTTGGTTAATTTTTGCTTTGTGGGAGAGGCTGTGAATTTCTTGGGCTGTGTCTGAGTTGCTCTTTGAGTTTGTTTTCTTCTGTTTCAAGATGTAGAACAGAATTACGGGGTTTGAATCCAGACAACCCAAAACAACAGCGTGATTGGGAAGCGTGGGTAATTGTTATAGCTGTAACAAAACTGTAAGGGTTTTCAACCCAAAATTTCACGTCTTCTTTCTCCTCCTTGGGCACTGCACTGCGCATCCTGTTGCTGTTGGAACAGGATGTAAAGTAAATGCAAATTTGTGGTTGCTAAGATCTCAGCCTTTCTTAGAAACTGCTCTTTTATTCCAGAAGAGCAGTGGGTAGGGAGGAGATCGGTTTCATTTCTGCCTAAAAGAAAAGGAACAGGAAATGGGTGAAAGATTTCTCAGGTGTGGTTCTTATGTGTGGTTTTTGTTGAAGAATTGTTCCCAGGTTTTATGCATACGTGGTATTCAGGTACATAACACATGTATTGAACACACCACCCAGCAGAGAAATGGAAAGAGAGAGGTCCTTTGAACTAGCTTGGATATTTTTACCTTTAATGGTTTGTCATAGAAAATAAAATGCTAGATTGCAAAATACTTTAGCACTGAGCTTTAGTGTGAATAAAGAAGCGTGAACAGAAATGCAGCAGAGTACAGGTAACGACTGTGTTAATTTGTGAAGAAGTGTTGGTTTCATCTTCTCATGATACTATGTGCCTATGGATATTGCAGACTTGTTGCAATTAGCACTGGTATATAGTGTATATATAGTAAAGTATTTACAGTTATTCTGTGTGGAAGTGTGCATACCAAAGGTAAAATCTTCATGGGAAAGAGCATGAATTCTATGCAAGAGCTGGTTTTGGAGAAGTGGCCGATTTGGCAAGTGTGTGTGATGCCCTCCCTTGCTCAGAGCAGAGCCCTTTCTGCCTTCGTATGGTGATAGCGCAGCAGCCCCACAGCAATGGGAGTGGAAGACGAGAGCCAGACCCACTGCTGGCAAATCATGCGATCTTATTACACTGAGCTGAAGTCCATGAGATGAGGAACAGGTCCCCAGGGTGTTTAAGCAGTTACATTTATTTTCTATGCTCTTGTTCTGGGCAAACAGAACAGAAAGAAACATCAGCAGAACGGGCGTGCATCTTTTAGAGTATCTCTGCAGAGCTCGTGCGTGGGTGAGAAGGTCCCTTCTCTATCGTTACGCGTGCAAGACTCGTGTATCTGTAAATAAAAATGAAATTATTGCTTGCTAATGAGAAAGGGAACAGAGATTAAGAAAAGAAGGACCATAAGGTGACAGCAGTACTGTTATGGTAACAAATCCCGCATTCCTTGTAGTTTTGCTTCTAAGATGAAGCAGTTCCTTTTCCGCTCTATCGTGAAACTCTTTAAGGCTGCCTGTGTGCGTGTTGGTATTGCACGCTGGTTTTGTTGAAGAGAAGAGTGATCCAAACTAAGAAAAGAGTTTCTCAGTATTTCTTGCAAACTCGGCAGGGGAGCTAGGGTCTGTCAGCTCTGTTCTGCATCTGAAGTATTTTGAGTAGCTCCAGAGCACAGCTAATGTTTCAAGGCTTCCTTAAGGAAAGGTCAATGCAAGCTACAAGAAGCTGTAGGCAGTAAGTCAAAATAATAGGAAAAAGTAGATTCTTCCACCTGTGTGGCTGTGTTAATGAGCTCAGCTATTCAGTGCTTATGATGGTCAGTGGCAAAATAAGAATGTAGTCCACCACCTTGTAGAGATAGTGCAAGTCTTTATATACCTTAATGTGAGCTCTCTGTATATGTATACACACCTGTTCTACTGCAGTTTTCTGCTTCTGTTCTTTTGTTTCAGTTAGCAGTTGCTTTTACCTCTCCCTTAGATCGATTTTCCTGTGTGCTAGTGGACCTTAGAGATCGGTTTATATTTTTACGAATTAAAAAAATCTTTGTTAATGCACTTCTCTGTAAGTGATGAACTGATACGTGTTAGCAATTGCTGTTCTTCCCAGTGTTCTGTTTGGTGAATTACTGTTAAAGCAGCTGTTGTAATATACCCATCTTAGGCTGGTGTGTATCCCTGGTTGATGTTGAACTCTGGTCTCCCTGAATTTAATGCTGCAAAAAGACATCCCTGTCATGAAACCGTTTTTCCTGTGATTTCATATAACAAAAGATAATAATCTTTTCTCATCATCTAGGACTATATTCTCTGTAGTATAAATATTTAAAAAGTTAAACCTTAATATTTATTATATGCTCCATCTTGTTGCTGATATTCCTATTAATGCTTCGCTTAGCAAGGCAGAGCTGGTACTTGTGTCCTTTATAGTGCTGGAAAAGATTGAAAAAACTCTTTGTGCACAAATCACAAGAAAGCATAACTTATCTATTGCGGAGCAAGAAGATTAAATACACGGCCATAAACTCCTTGCACTCATGGTGACTGAGTAGGGCCTTCTTCTGATTGCTTTAATAAATCCTCTAAGAATGCTTTCAATCTCTCCCCAGTTCCTGACAAAGCCGGTGTGCTGCTGTTGTGCAGCTGCCTCCACCGAAAGTCCCGGCTATGAATATTTTATATGGCTTATCGCTGCTCTCGTGTCTCTGGTTCAGGAGATGCTGCTGTCCCATTTGTTAGTGCTTGTTAGCGCTGTGCTAGGCAGAAAGAAAGGGGTTGATATCTGGCTTTGGAATCTAGCCTCTCCTTTCCTCTTACAGAAGACATAAAACATCATAATGTTTGTGAATGATTGATGAGGTGATTGCGTTTCACAGATTTTTTGAGACCTTGGTCCATTAGCAAAATCATTTTGAGAACTTGTCTCGGCTTCCTGTGTGCAGTGCGCGGGGACCAGGTCACTGCTGAACGGCGATGAGGTGGTACACTGGAAAATCCGCTCTGTCTGCGGCCACTCAATGTCCCTTTGCTGGTGTAGGAAACTGGAGCCAGATACACGAGTGTCCTTGTGGGAACGGACTCTTTGTTTAAGTTTTTCCTTTTTAGTTATTTACAGATATTGAAACATTTGCTGCTAGATTAGTTTAAATCATCACCTCTAACCATTTAAATACCAGTAAGTGTGGAGTCGTCAAACTGTGTGTAGGCGTACATCAAATAATTCCCAAATACTCCCGTTCGGTCTTAGCGAGCTCATCTCCGTGCCTACCAAACAGCATTTCCACATCTCCATGTGAGCACTCCTGTATTTGCAGATGGACGTGTTCCGATGGAAAAGAAGCAAGTATGCGATCATTTGCAGAGGTTTATTTCTTATTTTGGGCTAAAAGATGTGCATATGGTAATGATGTCACCTTGGCTAGTTTTGAGCCCTCATTTTTTGTTCCACCAGGAAGGAACTCTGTTACTCATATCACGTTGTGTTTAAAAGCTGAAAACAATTTAAAAACTCTGTGAATGTTAGGTACAAATGAATAATGAAATAAAATCGAATTTGTTTTGGTATCTATTTGGCATTCCTTCTCTGAATAGTTTATCTGCATGAGCATGTAGCCAGGATCGTTTGCAGAACAACATGTTTTAAGTCGGTAAATAATGCAAGTTTTGGACTCCTGAGTGAGGCTGGTTTCAACACGTATTTGGTGGATTAAGATCTCTGGGGACAGCGTGATTACACTTTTCCCCGTTACAGATCCTGCAGGATATGTCTGTGAAATAATTCCATTTGTGGCACTAAACCAAGTGATTTGGGTTAAAGAGGTTTCGAAAATAAAGTGATAAACGTTGAGGCAGAAGATGCAAGTGAAAAGCAGAATGCCATGCAAATAGAGAAGAAACCAGCGTATGAAAGCTGCAAATGTGCCTGGGTACACGCCTGAATGGGGTTCAATAGTTCAATGGGAGCATTACCCAGCGATCTGCATTGGATGATGGAATTGGATTTGCTGTTGCCTGCTTTCAGCACATGTAGATAACGGATCTAGGTAACTCCACGTAAAACTGGAGGCAATTTCCTGCCACTCACCTTTAAGACGAGATTTTCCTTTTACCTGTCATTATTTGTCTTGGCAGGAAACAGAGTTTGCAGAAGAAATCTAATTTTAGGTTTCATGAGCTTGTAAAAAGGATGATGATGCATTTGGTAATTAGAGCTAGAACAGGCCTGCTTGTTTTCAGTGGCTTAGAAAAATTCCCTTGCAGAGTTGTCAGTGACTGCATTAGTCTCTTCTGTCTGTATTTTATGGCCATTCTTGCTAAAATGTGAGCCAGCTTCCTTACTGCAGTTTTCTCTCTCCACAATGTTGTTCATTCCCTTCTTTCATAGAACTAGCATATATTCAAAATATTCAAAGTTAAGTCAAATAAATAAGCTGTTAGCTTTCTATGCTTCCTGTGCCCTCAGAAACGAGATATTAATGTATCAAAAGCAGATGGAGAATTGTCTATTTTAATTTGGCCATGATCTCAATCCAGCTGGGATAGCACTTGGATGAACACAAGTACTTGTTCATCTTGGGAATACTACGTTTGTATTTCCTTCCTGCAAAGCAGAAAGGGGATATGCAGTACTCTGGTAATAGGACACGTATCTAAAGATTTTGGTGCGTATAGAAGTATGAAGATAACACTTTATGATTTGAAGTATCAGGGATAACTTACAAGATAAAGGTGTATAGGTTCCAGGAATTTCTGCTATTAAAAGCTGAGAGTAATAATAGCTAAGAGCTTCTCATGGTTAAAGAAGTCAACAATACAGATCAAAGTACTTTTCTTGACACGTACGTTTTAGTCCCTTTCAAATACATGGGCTTATAACATTTATAAACTGTTTTGTTGAGGCCATGGCAGGGGATGAAGTGTTTGTGGGGGGTTTGCTTCTTGTTTTTGTTATACTAGCGGTTTAAAATTCAACGTGCAATCACAAAAGAAGTTTCACATGTTTAGATTCTCGGAGGTGGCTTCCTCTGAAACGGAGAAACGCAGAAATGAGTTAAGTCAATTACGTATCCAGTCAATTACTGGAATAAAACCATCACTGTTAAAATGCGTTGTCTCATCCCCTGAAGTCTGTCGTTATCTCCAAGTTTTAATGGAATTTCACGGCCAGTTCTGAATGCACAATTCCGTGTTTGACATGTCTGCTCAACCAAGCCCTGGGAGCCAAACCACCTCACCTGGAGGATCTTACTAAAGTGAGGAGATGGGTTTCCAGTCAAGTCTTTGGGGTGGCTCCATGAGCAGGAGAGGAGAGGCTGACAGCAGCTCCACTGCCCATGGGCTCTGCTGCTCCTGAGGCTCTGCTCTGTGCGAACCCCGTACGTCTGCACACCAGGAGCTGCTTGCATCCCAATGCTGCAGCCACCCACAGCTTTATTGCTCTGGATAAGAGCTTTTCTATTCTCACTGAAGCAAGTTTTCCCCCCTATATCTTCCTCATCCTGCTTATTCACTATTTCTGCTAGACCCACAATTAATTGCTTCAGGAATGTCACCGAAATTTGTTTGTGTTAGTCATTCAAATGTAGTGTATAGTGTTTCTTCCATTCACCACCTAATTAGCAGGTTTGTCATTCTCTTTGTTGTTTGTTTGTTTTTTTTTTTAATTATTAGATCTGCATTCCAAACGACAAACCTGTAGGAAGAGATTTCTAGCAAGCACACTTCCCAACAGCCCTTTTCACGAGCAGTGCTGGTACAAGCAGCCTCTCAGTCGTCTCTGGAGGTCCAGCTCTCCTCAGAGAAACTGTAGACGAAAGCATCTCAGCATTAATGCAAACATATAATGTTAAAAGTCATAAATAAAACTGCACATTTCAAAGTTCTCTCCCAGGCTGCTCCACTGAATGCGCTGTGATGAGTTTCTTGTTGCTGCAACCAGGAGTAGGTTTGAATGTGTAAGCCCCGTGTAAGGCTTCTGTGCTGGGCATGGCAGGGACCTCTTTGCTGTGTGTGTATCGGCTGCACTTCCATCGGTTATGGCTGGCTGTAAAAGGGTGAACTGACATTAACCCGCATCTTATCCAGAAGTTCAAGGTTCATAAGGATGTAATTCCCACTGTGATTAATTTGTGGTGTACATCTCTGGCTTTAGGAACAAAATAGTTGAGAAATTTCTTCATTTTTCATAAAAAGGTGACGAGTGCTTAAGCCCATTCTGTAGGTATCTAATCCTTCCACTTCTAAGAAGTTTTCATCATGTGTGTTGCACTTGATGCTGCGCATCAGCGCTTTCTTCTATATATTACAGCTTTCACCTCACTGACATTAAACACTCTTGTTTTGACACTACTTCCAAGGTTTTTTGCTTCATCACAGTGTTAACACATCAAAATTGGTCTGTTATGTTAAAACTAACTCATTATTTTGAATCATACATTATATTATGGACCAAGCTTTATATTCTAAATACCTTTCCTGTAAATTCTTCTGATGACTGTGAAGAAAATGGGGAGTGGATGCAGTCGTGTTTTAAATGAGGGAAGTCAGTGCAAGCGAGGTGCTTGTCTGATATGGTTGAAGGGAGGTAATACCTCACAGAAAAGAGCGTAGAGGTTGGACTACCCAGCAAAGAGCTGATAATTGCAGATTTCCATCCAGGTATCTCTAGATGCGTGTTCCTGAGAGGATATTTGGAAATCAAAAGGTCACTTAGAGGCATTCGATAACAGAAGGAAGTCTTCAGTTTGGCTAGGAAATGTGCCAGAGGAGCTGCGTTTGGGGAGTACTTGACCCAAGGTCTGCCTCTCTTCTTCTGTAATGAAAGTAGTAGGGGTTTAGGAGAAAGTTATTTTATGTGCTTCGTAATAGAACACAGGTTGTAATTCCTGGGTGCTTCTCTCACATTCCTCAAACCTGCTGGAGAAGCTAAATGGAAAAGTAAGGTTTGAGGCTCATTAATGGTAAGTGCTAGAAGAATTCACCCACGTGAAGAGGTGCAGGACAGCGCAGATCTAATGTCTGGGCACTGTACCAAGTGAATTATCAACCCCAAAGCTGGGCCCTGGCAGTTTTCTGTATTATCTGCCTTGCTTTCTGTAAAACAGCCGAGCAGACTATAGCTTTTCCTTCCCAATGGTTTGCCTTCTGCATAACTTTGCTCTTCTCTTCCTGTAGGACGTTTGACTTGATCTGGAAATCCACTGCAAGCAGTGAGGTAGGAAGAGAACTGCCATAGTAAGTGCTTCTTAAAACAAAATCTACATGTCAATCATTTACTACCGGGGAATGGAAGGGAATTTTCTTGTCTAATGTCACTACCATGCCATGGTACTGATGAAGCTGTCATTTCATTGTGAAACGCTTCTGGCTGCAGCTGTGGTTGAAACATGATTGGTTGGAATATTGAATATATCTGTATATTAATACCGGTTCTTTCATACGCTCACATTTTCTAGCTATGAATAACTGTGTGTGGTAGTTTGTGTCCCAATTAACGGGATACCAACTGCTGGTTTTGCTTGTTGTGTTAACATCACAACACAAGTTCTCTTCTGGATGTCATTGTCCTCGTGACTGCACCACTCAGAACTGGGATGGCCTTAGGCTAAATCCATGTTCAGTAACAGAAAAGCTCAGACATTCCTATCTGAGATTTGCGGGGGCAGAAATTAAACCGTAATACAAGAGAGCACTGCGAAGCTGAACCTGTCTGAGCAGTGCTCAAATTTGTCCTTTTTTAACATTACTGATGTTTTAAAGTATGAGGATGAGTGAGTAAGAAGCCCTAGGATGGTGACACTCTGGTACCATCCACACTGTGAGTGTCAGAGGTGCCTGTGGAAGAAACAGGCAACTTTATGAAGATTAAACCTTATAAAGATTGAACCTGGTAAGAAGAAGCATGATGACATGTAGAAAACCTGCTTTCAGATTAAACCCAGGAGTTTAAAGCCGTGCAGCCTCTTAGGTTTTGTGGTGGGGTTCCCTCTTCAAAGAGCAATCAGCAAATGCTGTGCTTCATTTTGGGACTCTGTTTCCGTCTATCCAGAGACACTCACTTTTGAGTTGGCAAACTGTCTGTTTTTCCTATGGATTTTATTTATAGCACATCAGAATAATCCATAATCTGTTGTCAGTTAGTATTACAGTATAGCATTAGATCATAGCGTTTAAGTTTGAGAAGAAACTCTGCAAAAGAGTTTAGCTCTTCTCCTCCGTTCTGCGGAGCAGTCCCTGGCTCTCATCATTAATGGTGTTTGTTATAATAAATTAGAGAGAAAAAGAGAGATCAAAGAGCATCTTTGCACTGGCCATGTTAGTTGTACATTTGACTGATAAGACTAATGGATTATTTTTTTGCAAGGCTGCCACATGAAAAATTGATGCACTTTGTAACAATTGATATTAAGCACCTCTCCTGCCCTTTGTGGAAATTAAAGTAGCTCTGCTTTTCCTGTGCCCAGCACAGTGCAAGATAAGCAAATTAAAAGATTTATTTTTCTGCTAACTTGTGTCAGCGTACTGGAGGAGTAGATGTGGGATCATAAATGGCACGGTCATAAAGGTGAGCTCCTAATTCACTTCCCGGGTTTATTTCAGCGTAGTTTTCCATTGCCAAGAGGCATAAAAGTTCCCGAGTTATGCTACATTCACCTCACGCTGGTCTCCTATCAAACAGAATATCAGTGGAACACCTCCACAGAGCTCTCTACATGAAACTGTCCTTTTGTACGTCTCATAATCGGCTGCAATGTGACCAAGCATCTGGTGGTGACAAGCAGACGTCTTTGATTTATTGGCTAATATCACTGCTTGTTAGTGGATGGTTGAGCAGGAGACTAAAAGAGCATAAAATCAGAGAGAATAAATTATGAAGGCACCGAACTGTGGCATTATAAACCCCTCCTTGTCACAGCTGTGACATCTCCCAGGAAATGGGGGATGAGAGAGACGTTCTCTCTTCAAAGACAGTGGCCACTGCCTTCTGGTTTTGAATAAAATAAAAAACAACCCAAATCCAGCAACACCTTACCTAAAGGGGCAGTGCTTTCTCCTGCTTAAGCAATCTGCATCAAAACATTGCATCTACTTGGAAACTGAGTTTATTAGCACCTAATTCAGAGGTTGGAGGAGTCTGAGGGATGCTGGGGATAAGACAGATGGAGAGCTGTGGTTTCCTTTGCTGCTGCCCAAGAGGTGGACTGGCAATATTGCAAAGCAGGGAAGCATGCGTGGTCCCTGTTGTGCAGAATGGTTCCCCACGCCTTGTCCCAGCAATTGCATGGATGCGATGTGATGTGTTGTGTTTTACAAACAGCACAGTGGTAATGAAGACATTTGGGTCTATTCTGCATTGCCAAGGCTCTTTGTGGACTTGACAGGAGGATCACCATGGGGTAGGTGTGCAAACACATGATCCAAAAAGTCTCCACGTTTAATTTAAGAGTCTGCAGCACTATTAAATGCAGTTGCCCTTCTTTATCTCCTTTTAAATAGTGAGTACGTACTAAATTAAACAATGTATGTGACTGAACACCACAGTTTTCAGCCCCTCAGGACAGAAATGCAATACATCTTGACTGTTATTCATTGCTGACAATTATTTTGAGCTGCAGAGCAGTGATAATTGTGACTACTCATAATGTCAAATAAACATTATGTGTATGTTGATTCAGTAAAACATCCTCAAGTGTGAAAGGAAGAAGTTACTCACTGTTTCAGTCCTGTTAAACTGACTTACGGCAACAGGCCATGCTGGGATTCAGTAGGACGTCAGTGAGGAGTGATAATAAATATGGTCATTAACATTTGTAATTGACAGTTCGGTGTTAAAATATTTATGTAAATATTTTTGTCCTCAAGTAATGGACTAAGAACCAGTTCAAATGGTAAAGTAAGGAAGTTTGTGTATGGCTTTAGTGACAAGTTTAATTTTACTTAATTAAAATCCAGTGGGAGTTGTTGCAAAGTTTCCTTTTACCTATCCGATGTTAGATAAGCAGTAGCTGTAATGAGGAGATGTTCCTTGTACTTTTAATGAGCAACGCCAGTAACTGGTTATGACTTACTGAGAAGTACAAGAAAACTTTTAAGGGTGCCCATTGGAAGTATTTTGCTGCTGCGGTTATCCGAGGGTATTAGCCTTGGGCAGATTTTGGGAGCTGCAGAAGGAGGCTGCACAATTAAAAAGGCAGGAACGAGCCAAGTCATAGCTCTTAGTAAAGGGAAGAGGAGCGCGGAGTAATGACATGAGGCCCTGGGGCAGAAGCAAAGCAGTACAGAACTACATGGCAGTCACATCAGAATGCCCCGAAACCATTTGCTCAGGGATTTCGGTTTACAAAGGGAAGCAACGGGAATCCTCCAGAGAAGGGGCTTGTGTTTTTTTTAAAACTTTGCTAATATTCAGGAAGAAAGTCTTCATAAATAAACCTGCAGTCTAAAGATATCTGACATAACATCACAGATAGGGAAACACAGACTGAGGGCTGGTTAAGAGGCACTTGCAAAGGGTGAAGTCGTGATGCTTAGTGTTTCAATATGGATCTCTCAGTCGTCTTTTTTAATTTTAAATTCTTTTTTTTTCCAAGTGAGAGCTGTTTTGCCTAATGGATTTGAATGCGCTGAATAGATTTGAAAGGATTTCCTTCATGTTCACTTTATTTCTGAAGAAGTTCAGCCTGTTCCTGCTTGGAGTTACAAAACGGAACAAAGAGGAAAATCTCCATAAAATATGCGTACAGTTTTTAAATGACGAGTCCCAAAAATCTCTCCTATAAATAAGAGCCCCTGATCAAATCCTTGTGTGGGTTTTCAGCAAGGAGCAAAGCATGGCACCTCGAGACAGGATTCTGTTGTTTGCCAGGCGGTGGCTGTGTGTCAGTCAAAATGTTTCTGACAGGGAAAGACGTCGAAAAGCCACAAATATGCGGGATCTTGAAAGACAAATTAGATGGAAGGCAGTCTATTAATAGAAAATGTAAAAATAAATACCAGCCAAAACAGGGGCTTCACTCCGAGCGTTCAAAAAGTCGACTTGTCAGAATTGTCACAGGCATCAGGATCTTGGTGAATAGACTTTACTTTCTCTGAGGTGTTCCTTCTTGCAGTAGCAAAAATAAGGGAGAAAAACCCTGAAAAATAACTGAGGTAATGGGAAAGGAAGATATCTCAGAGATGCCACTTTAATTTCCAAACTGTGCTGCTTCAGAAATAAAGAGAGGTTTTTCATTGGGGAATAGGGAACTTAGTTCTTGTCTCCCCAAAGACCCAGGCAGGGCACTGTCCCGCTGCCTGGTTCACCAGCCGTGCAATGGGATTTTACCCCAGTTATCACCCGGTGCAGATGTATTTTGGTTTTACCACCTCTACAGCTCTTTCCTGTTGGATGGAAATGTGGTTCACAAACACAATACAGCTCCACTTCCATTTTTTAAATGGTTTCAGTCCTATAAACCCTGTGTGATTGAGCGCTTTTAAGGATGAATGACGCTCACTGAAGAGTCTTTGAACAATTAAAAGGAGCAATCATTTATTTGAAACAAAATGCCTACTTACTTAGATATCTAAGTATTTGTTTTGAAGTAATAGAAATTCTGCTTATTTAAAGGAGAAAAACAGAATGTATGTTTCTGTAGATCAAAGCAAATAATTACTTTATCTCACAAATTCTAACCTGTTTTGCTATCTGGAGATAATAATTTTGTTTTATCCACACAATTAGTTTTTATTATCTGTTCCTGATGGGATTATATTTTCCAGAGGTGTCCATAAAGAGATGATACAAACACTTAACCCAGTGCTCAGTATGAAAATTGTTATTTATTCACCTGGATGACGTTAAGGAGTCTGAGCTGAGCTGTGTGAGTGCCTGAACTGCTCCTGCGTCAGTTCCTGAGCTGAAAATAGGATGTGAACCTGGGTTCAAGGTGTCCCAGCTCAGTGCCCATTGGCTTGTGCTGTGGATATTCAGTTTACATTGAATCTTAAAGCTTCATGGAGTCAGAAAGAAGCTGTATATATATTTGTTGTAATAAGTAACGAGGAGGTGGAAAACTCCTAAAATCTTTACCTGAATGGATTTCTAGTCAAAACCAGAAAGAAATTCTTACTATGTTGAATAAGCCAATATTTCAGTTGTTGAATTATTTGTGGGAAGCCTCAGAAAATGTTATTTAGTTCCTGATTGCAGGCAGGTGAATTCTCAGCTTCTGGGTCCTTTATTTTTTTATCATCTTCCTGCAGTTTTTTCAGTATTCTTGCTTGGCATCTCCTTGTTTTAGGGAGAGACATCCCATGAGATGTGGGATGAGAGACATCTTCATAGCCCTGTGGACAGCTCTCAAAGTTGTTATTGTAAGAGTTAGTAAGTCATCCTCTCACTACTGATCTCATGTTTAATTTTGTTGTTTGTTTTAATTATAGTTTTTATAAATCACTAATGAAAAAATCCCAGTCACGATGTAGTGAGGGAGATCCTTTTCCAATGGGCAACTCAGAGCAGAAATCCACTTCAGGATGCTCTCAGTTTTTCTCTGGAGCAGTGCATCTGCCCTGACTGCATGGGATGTCCGGTGCCTGTACTCATTCTGTTCTACACGTTACTGCAGTGCACAATGCTGTCTGTACTCACCAGCTGAATTTCAGTGTTATACGTGATTTTGTTCTTCACAGTCGCTCAAAGTGAGCGAAGCATCGTACCGAATGGGAATGGCAGCATTTTTTGCTGATGTAGCACTGAGGTGGCTCTTTTTTTGCTTTATAATTACGGGTTTTTTTATTATTGTCCCAGACAGTTCATGACTGCAGTTGCTCTCCCCTGCAGTGCTGGTGGGCCTGGTTCATTACCCGTTCACCATCCACCCCATAGCACACACGAGCGGAATCAAACCCCAGAAGTGCTAAGGCCTATGTCAAAGAGACAAAGCATTTCTATGCTGCCAAGCCCCTCGCCCTGCACAGGGTTGTTGGAGAGACTGGTTAAGTGTACAGTGGGATTTCAGCTTGCTTTTCAAATCGGAGAAGAGGCTCCATACTGTGAGAAAAATTTCACTGTCAGGTGTTAGCCAGTCTTCAGCATCTTTGCAATTAAAACATTACTGCTGCAAAGTCCTGGAGGCTTAGGAAGAGACATTTCTTGTAAACTGGAGTGAATGCAAGTGTAACCGTGTGCAGCCGTGTGCGGTGAATCTGTCAAACGAACAGCGGGAACTTTGATAGGAGTTCTCCGTCAGAAAACCTGTTTGATAGCTCAAGGTCTTTGAATTGTTATTATAAGTGGCACCCAGTAGGGCTGCTGTGGTTAAGGGTCTGTCAGGTTTCTCCCCCACACCCGCATCCCTAGGGATTTATTAAATCTCAGCTTTTCCAAGTTATGCCGGGGCAAAAACTATAGCCAACAACTTGACAGCACAGACACAATTTTAATTTCCTCCCCAGTGACTTGGTTTAAGAGCTGGAGAGGGTGAGGATCAAGACCGTGTGTGTCCTTAGTGGACTGGAGTCCACCGGGCTGTGAGAGTCCTTGACAGCAATTAATGATAATGAATTAATGATAATGGCTCTTCCACCAGAAGGGAGGCCTTGCACCGTGAAAAGTGGATCAACAGGAGGAGGTGGGTGAGGAGGCAGTAAAAGCAAAACAGACTACTTAAAGGAATTAATTTCTTCAGAGAAATTACACTTTTGGAAACTCATTATTACTCAGTATTTTGATGACGGAAGCAATACTATATTTGAATTTGCATCTCACTAAAATAATTTAGGATTATCATATTTCCTAGCCTTTTCACTGATAATAAGCAGAGACTGGAAGTAGGCACAACAGGGAGTTCTCATTTATATATGGAATATATAAATATATATGGAATATAAATGGAATTTAAAGGTCCCACATTGGCAAAGTTTGGGACTTTCTGTTTTTAAGACTGGTCACAGAGGGAGGCAGCAAAAGGGCCTGAGGATCAGGCAGCCAAACAGCAGTGGTGGGTAAGGTTCTGAGCTGATACCTGCTCAGATAATAGCAATAGTAGCAAAGTTATATTCACATCCTGTAACTACAACTTGCAGCTATTCGTAGTGTTCTCGCACTCGGCACAGCAGATTTAGGGATGCTTCCACTGTAAGTTCAGAATGACTTTGTAAGTACATTTATGCAGTTGTACAAAAATAAAGATAAATATTTCATAGTTCTCTTGTAATCACTCTGCTTCATAGATTCATACCAAAATGTGCTGAGTACTATAAACTGCTGAAATAAGTAAATGGACCTGCAGAGATTTTTAGTCTTGTGAACCTCATAAAGAGCGGGGCATTGAGTGAAGTTTGTGTTTCTCACTGAGTGAGGAACTGGTTTACTGACTCACTAGGGTATTAAATCAGATGGCTCCTTTGAGGGCAAAGCCAAACATGAGGGGTTTTATTCGCCTGACATCCCTCTCGTCTGCAAATAAGTGCTGCATACCAATTCCTGTATGCAGTAATGGGCACTCAGAAAATAGAAGACGCATAGGAAAGCATAAACACATCTTGGTGTATCATGTAAGAGCTGTGTCCTGAGTCCTGCAATGCAGCACGAGTTCTTTTCAGCATAAAGGCCTTCATATTTTGTTTTAGTGATACACTTTTGGAAGAGGAGGGCACTTCAGGAAAAGCAGAATCCAGTGTTTCTTATTAAATCTTTCTTTGCTGGCCCAGAACACCAGGCATAACTCTGGTTAACATCCATTTAACTCAGCGTTTCCAGTACTTCCCCAACAACTGTTTGCTTCTCTTTTAAAGTTGTTGCTCATTTTTAAATTCCTATCAGTTCGATCTGTTTCAGCTATGGGTACCCGTCCTGCAGGCTCTTTGGAGAGGCACATGTGGGAGGCGGGCTGCATGGGGGCTGGCTGTGGAGGAGTTTGGCTTATTCCTATTAGGGCAGCGTGGTAAAGGGGCCCTAAGCCTGAGATGATCCCTACATCAAATTAAGGCTATGACAGGATATAGTCTAAACAGATCAGAGGTCTGCGTTTGTCCTTCCCTGCCCAAGGCAAGCTCCCACCACACAAATAAATCCTAGATGAAAGCATTTAGTTTAAACCAGGCTTCTTTAAATCCCTAGTTCCCAACCTTAAATATTGCAAACTTTCTTAGTGCAAGAGGTAAAACTTGTATTTCAACATTGCCACAGACAATAGATGGTTCAGTTTTGGTATGATGGGGCAGCCTGTCACAGAGAGACTGGGATTCGGCACGTGGGCATCCTGGTGGTATTTGGTTTGTGTTCATGTGGGTTGGTTGTTCGTGGTACAGATCGTCTTAAATAAAGGGTGGCCTGTGAGGAAATGTGAAGAACTATCCTTAACTTCTATGATTTCTATAGGGCTTAGGAGTATTTGGTTTTTTTCCAAATCAAAAAGATAGTCAGGACATTGAAACAACCGTCAAGAGTTTATGTGAAAATTAAATGATTTCTTTCTCCCCCTGCCATTTAGATGGATAGCATGGCATTTTCTAACAGTTTTACCAAATATTTATCAGCGGCAGCCGAGCAATACGTTTTGTATCTACTTAAAAGTGTAGGATGGGCAATGTGCAATGGCTAGAGAATCTTCAGCTTTATTTAATCACTTCACTTTGCATTTGAAAAGTAATTCATCATGGAAAGTCAGTGGGGTATAGAGAGCACTAATTGCAGCAAAATATCAAGGACAGTTTTCCTCTGTCTTAATTAAACATTAATGAGTAAAGTTATTTGCAAATGCGTGCTGCAGGGATGGACTTGTCTATCCAAGTTTTGTAAATAGTGACACCAGGTGTCAAAATAAAACACCTTAATTGATTTATACAGAAATAGTTTAAAAAGAGTGCACCTGGAGTGACATTGCTCTAGCTTTTTATAGAGTAGTTTCCTGATAAATTATTTATACAGAAACTTGCCCTGACCTATCTTAATTACACAAGTGATTGTTTCCAAACTAATCAATTTTGTAAGCGAAGAGAATTCTCTCCACTGTCAGTCCTCACTGCTTCAAGAAGGAAATGGAATAGAAAATGCACCTTTTGACAAAAGTTTCTGCGGTGTCTATCAGTGGGCTGCCAGCAGCAGCCTCAGAGTTACCAGGAGCTCAACAGAACGCTACTTCTCTTCTCAAGTTATCCGTGTGTTAATGAGGAGTGTAAGGAAGAAAGGAATAAGAAGGGCTGTGGAAAACCCGCTGTCGGTACCTCATTTTTAGTGCCTAGCCATAGGGCATATCGAGTAGAGAAAATAACACAGAATGAAGAGGCCACATTCTTTGGCATTAAGAGGTTGTTGGAATGGAAATGCTCTGTAGCAGGTATTCAGTATTTCAGAAACACGCTGATTAGGCAAGAAATGGTTCAAATCAGATAATTCCTCTTCTTCTTTAAGAGTATATCCCCATTTATTTCATTAATATTTTATACGTGAGTAATTATATTTGCATATCATATTTATCTTGGTGAATTCTTAAAGCCAAAGCAACCAGAAAAGCCAGCGATACCTGAAGCTTGTGAGTTAGCAAAATAAAGGTGTAATGAATAAGTAAAGGGTGTGTAATGAACGACAACAACATCACAGGGTGAGAATGTGAATACGCTCCTGCTGGCAGCTGTAGTGGAGAAATGATTGAATAGAAGAAATGAATGAACCGGAGTCCAGAGATTCCTTATCTAACGGGGGCCTCAGCTGATAGATCCATTGGGATCAGCAGCTCTTGCTCAGGTCCAGTTGCCGCTATCAACGTTCTCAAGGACTTTCAGCTCAGTTAATGCGTGGTACCAGAGAGTACAGCATAAATAAGCTACCACTTAATCTTTGCTGTTTCTTATTTCCACATGCAGTCGTGATTAGTCACTCTCGAATGTAAGTGCACGTTATTATATCTGAGAGAGCCATCCTTACAGCATTTTCATTACTTTTGCATCCCACCTTCTTGCGTTTCCGTATTACGGAATTGCCTGCAGCCATCCTCCTGTGTGTCGAGTCTTTGCCTCATGCCCCTCCATTCCCTAATTGTACAGAACAAGCAAAAGGAAGAACTACAGACCACCCAAATTTTGAACATAAGACCATCGTTAACAGCCGTTTTATTTCTGGCACACTGGATAATTTCCCAGTAAAAGGAAGGTTTGTGTATATGGAAGCAGTGATTCCTTGCTGACCTGAAAGTGTGGAATAACCTCTTCCTGAACATAATTAAACTGCTAATCTTACTGTTATCTGTTTCTATTATGTCTTGTGGGTTTTTTTCTTCTGATGTTAATATGTATTTTAAGATGGCACCAAAAATAGGACATTCTGTCATTGATTTACAGGTTCCTGGGTTTTTAAAAATCAAATGGAGGGGCTTTTACATCAACATGAATAGAAAAATCATCCCCCTATGGCGTGTTTTACGAGAGTTAAAGTGGAGTTTAAATGAAACTGCAATGACAAGAAGGTTCCATGCAACCATTTGCAAGACATAGGCTGTGAATCACAGAGCACCACTCAAATTCAACATCTGGCCTGCTTTTTGTTCCTACAGTTTTTATTTCTCATCCTGTCCTTGGACAGTGGCGCCAGTACGATTGTGCTGTGTTTAACACCATAGGCAATCCAGACAGCAGCAAGGTGTAAAAGAAGCTTAAGATTTACTTAAAATTTACTTAAAATCTATAAGAAATTTTTAATGTTTGTGTTAAGGTACGATGTGACAAAGTGATGCATGTTATTTAGGCAGTGGTTTAACGCGTGTCATCTAAATATTCTGTTACGTACATAAAAATATTGGGAATGTATAAAAAGCAGTGAAGGAGAATATCAGGAAATTATTTAGATCAATTCACCTGCACTGTGTTCTTCCATGGGAATGTGTGAGTGCTGTTTCTATGGCAATGAAAGCAAAAGAGTGGTGGAGGAAATAATGAATGTAAACATAATCACCTCCATTAAAGGGGTCAAATTGGCTGGCAGAGAAAACCAGAAGAGTGGTACCTTGACTGTAGATCAAAGGTGAGAAACGAGGACGTTGTAGATTTGCGGTCGCTGTACAACAAGAGAAGGAGGAGACTGCTGACAATGCAAAGTGTTGAGATGTAGAGTTTAAAAGAACAGAGGCGTCTGCAGTTCAAAGAACCCCCCACAAGTAAAGTATATTAAACTACCCAATCAGTGCAGAAATGTTGATAGGAAAGCCAAAATAACCGAACTTTTGTGTGTGCAGAGAAATATCACATACTCTGTTAATGTTTTAGTGTCATTCTGTGCTTTCTACCCCGGGAACCCAGTAGTTGACAAATTTATGACTCTCCAATGAGTAGTATTTTGAGTTGCTGCGTGGCAGGCTTTATCCCTAACAATATTCGTGTTCTTTTTCATCTGCAAGACAAATACGGATAATGATGTCAGCAGCTTGTACTTGTAAGACGGTTTTATGTTTTCTACATGTGTATTTATTTCTTTTAGTTACCCAGATATTGGACCTGTAAGTAGTGAGCAATCATAAAAGACAATGTGCTTTTTATCTTTTGTCTCAGTTGTTCACAATTCACAGCAGGGTGTGCATTGTCTGTCAAGTGAAACAAAGTCCTCAAAGCAGGAATCTGCAATTTAATGGAATTCAAGAAAATTATTATTGTGACTTGTCGGTACTGCAGTCCTGCAGTCTTTATTTATGGTATTTATGTTTCATTTCCCGATAAATTCCAGTTTTAGTTTTTTGTTTGCATGTGTGGTGGTATAAAACCTGCTGTTTAAGTGTAGAATGAGCTCCATCTCATAGACAACTGCACTTCCAAGGCGGGATGTCTTTGTGCCAAGCTGTCCAATTTATCTCCCTTTCCTAATGCCCCCTTGAGAGACCTCTTGTAAGCACTAATCCCTTCCGTGACTGATGGTCCGACGAGAGAGCTGGAGGTTAAGGTGCAGGAACAGGACAGCGGGAGGAAGATGATCCCTTCCATTCTATCAATATTTAGAGATTAAGGTGTGTTTATGTTGTTGATGCAGTGCTTTTGCCAGACGGGGCTCTTGCTGCCGAGGCTGTGACGCTGCTCCGAGCCATCGCGCACCTTTACGCTGAGTCATGAGCTACAGGTGGACCCAGTGATCGGCGCCACTTGTGTTTTAAATATGTTTTATGTGTGTTTTATGCACTGACAGAAAGCTGTGCTGCTGCTCTTGTTCCTCTTCTCATTCCCTAATTGCGTTGTCTTGACTTTGAGGGCTTGAATCAGAAATAGAGCACTAGAAAGGCTGTATGGAGACAGCGTGTTAAATGAGGTCCTTCTGCTCCTTGGAAAACACATGTTGGGCAACAAAGAAATTGAGCTTCGTCTAGAACGTGCCCTTGTAACTTCCAGTTTTATTGGCTTCGTAAAACCATTCGTGTCCACCAAATTTAAAGGATGTAATCCAACAGAGAAGTTGTACTAGGCCGCGGTAATGTTCTGTGGACATTTTGAATTAAAATCCTCATGTTTCCTATGTTAAACCAGTTTTTAAAATCAAGATTACAAAGCTGGTTTGTAACTTGCCTAATGTCCCCATTCAGATTTCTTTTTCCTGCAGTCGATTTTGAGCAGTTTCTGTTATCTTAAAGTCTCAAACAAATCCATCAGCATCTGACGCGGCCTTGTGGGTCCTCAGCCGTGTTCACCCAAGTCAGTGGAAAGGAAATCAAAAGCTTCCTTTATGAGTAAGGAGTTATAACTCAACACAGCAAAATAGTTGTGTACTCTGTTGAACACAATAAAATACACCAGGAATGCGTTAGACTAGCTCTGTTTTCAGAAGATTGGGAATTGGGATTTTTGAGTTTATGCAGGGATTTAATCTATCTACTCCTTTAGGATCTGATTTTTAAAGATGCCTTCCATTCTGATCTGAAGGGATGTTTGTCCCTTTCAGTTCTGTAGCCTGAAGTTTGTACTCTTAATTGAAATTTAATAGATTCCCTCAGGTTATGATAACTCCTCATTGCAGTTTCTGTGCACTAGCTTTCTTCATTTCGGAGACCAAAAGAAAAATAAATGTCATTCTTCATTCTCTTTCCTTTATTTCAAGGTAAATGTTGTACATCATCTAGGAACATTTTAGAAAATGTAATGCTTTTTAACACGCGTTGTGTTCGTAATACGTTTTGTACTCTACTGGCATCTAAAATAATCAGTGACAACTGTCTCTGACCACGATATCTTGCTGGATACCTTGATTTTCATAGGTAGTTAGGGAATTATTATGTTGTGGCCTAACTAAATCAATGGAGACAAAGAGACCCTTCGGGAGTTAATCGGTCTTAGGGAATTAATCGGTCGTGTTTATCCCTAGGGGAGTTTGTGTGGAACAGTTAAAATGGTGATGTTTGGTTTACACGGCTGTTACCAAAACCGTACCAGTAGTGAAAAAATGGAAATAAGTTACTTCAGTGTAAACAAGGCGTATAAAGAATGAATAATTCTTATGAAAACTTTCTTAAGTTTATCTCAATTAACTTAAAAAGGGCAGCTTATGTGTTATACAATGATAGAGTTGCTCCCTGGTGAATAGACAGGCTATATCTTGTGTTTAATATTGTCTTTTTAGAAAAGCCATAGACTCCATGTGCTAAGAAATCTGTAGTGAGAACACATACCATGATTACAATGTAATGATTTAACAAGGCTTGTCCTTTTTCTGTGGTTACTTGACAGAAAATAAAAGCCTGTGGTTTATACCTGAGGGAACTAATGCTTTCTTAATTTCAAACATTTAATTCAAGACACAAAGAGTAATGCTGAAAGACAGGAATGCTTATTTGACTTCCTTGTAGACCAGCTCTATCTTTTTTGTGTGAATAAAATAGAAAGAAATCTCCAGATTCAATTTGCATTTTTGAATTCAGAAATACTTCAAAGCTGCCCAGAGTGATGTGGATTCAGAGCACAGTTGCTTTAAAGGGGAGTGTATTTGGAGAGTGTATTGTAGAGAAACAGAACTTAATCTGCTGGTCTTCCTAAATATTTGAAATTTCGGGGAATATAATGGGTCTGTGGAAGAAATACCGCAGTGTGGTAACAGCAGTAGTGTGGTTTGTAAGTGCTGTGTTTTATTGCTCTCGAGTCTGTGCTGGAAATGGTAAGGCACTATTTGGGCCAGCAGTGGAAGCTGTGAGACATCCTCGTTAAAGCCTGTTTGACTGACTTCTGGTGTTTCAGAGTTATATACAGGATTAGTTTTTCTCTTACTCATAGGCTGGTGAAAAGCCTTGTCCTGTGTGAGCTGGTAACCAGCACACTGCTGGGCTCCTTAGGAACACCTCACACTGGCCTGGACGTGTCCAGAAAGCCCTGTGTTATGTGAGGGGAAATATTTTGCTTCATATTAGTGCTAAAACTAGAGAGTACAGTGTCTGTTGGGAGTCTAAACTTCATCAGCTCTGAAATAACCCAGGAAAGGTGTGAGCAGACTGGTCTGGAGTTATTTGAGTTACTTCTCGGTGGGGAGGCAGAGCACAAGGAGCCGTGCAAACCGCCTTACGCTGCCTCCACACATAGAGTCTCAGAATCCTTTGGTTGGAGAAGACCCTTAGGATCATCGAGTCCAACCATAACCTGTCCACCACTAAACCATGTCCCTAAGCAACTCCTCTCCCTGTCTTTTAAAAACCCCAGGGATGGTGATGAATTTCTTGTGGGTTTTTTCCTTTTAAAATGTTTGCATGAGTTACGTCTGTTGAAGGGCATTAAGGGAGATCTACATGCTGACTTAAACCTTTTTTTGTCTGTAGCAGAATGAAATTGTTCTCACTTTAGATTACTGAGAAAAATTATTTTGCTGCATTTGCTTTGAATGAGCCTCCAGAATCCATTGCTGAGATTCCACTGTTACTAATGTTGGAAGCTGTTTATTGCAGACAAGAGGTAATTCCGTGTCCCCTGGAACTGCTTCAATGGAAATAAATAGACCCCTATTTTAGAATGCTTATTTTGCCAAACAAGTGCATCACCAAGGGCTGTTCCTATTGCACTGGCCTAGTATATTCTACTGCTGAGTGTAATGCAGATCCTCAAATTAAAGTCAGTCGTGACACACAATTTAGGGGCATGCACCAATAGCCATGGGGAATGATTTTGATTTTGGAAGCTTTTTCCTATAAATTTCTCCCTTTCTGATTCCTGTCTGCCTGTGGAAATGCTGTGACATCCTCATCTTTTTGTTTGCTGCTTGCTTTGCGTGATTATTTTGAGAAAGTATTTTAGAAATTAATCAATCATAAGTTTTGATGGGTTCTGTATTTTAAATACGTAGCTCCCCAGTCAAGTGATACCGACAGCACCGAAGTGATAATAAGTCACTATATCTGAGGAGATATTAGGGTTTATTAGGAGATATTTAGGGTTTCTACAGCCCATCCGTATGAAGTGAGTGCGAGTTTAACAAGCCAAGACCATTCAAAATGTACTCAGAGCCACCAGCTATATGTAGTGAGACTATCCTTTACTAAAATGCTTGATCCTCCTGAATAGCAAGGATATTAACTTAACTAATGATCCTTTAAATGGGTATGTAAAATATAATTTAAGCTACTCGCAACATGCAAAAGAGAGGCAGCATTTGTTACTGCCAAGCTCACTGGAATGTGGAAATCAGAAAATCATTAGCCTTGATAGAAATAGTTTAATACAGCAGGGAAGAGAACACATTATTTAGGGCAGATAAATGACAATTGATGCAACTGCTGGCAAAATGCAGAAAAATGAGTGTGATTTAGCAAATGATAAATACTGCACTTAGAACTTATGCATGCAAAAAAGGAAAATCTTTCCTCATTATCCTACATATTTAACCTAGGAGACAAACTTTTCTAAAATGTAGCGTTCGCCAGCCCTAATTTTTATAACTTTATTTCTCGACAAGCCTCATTCTTTCTCTGTCCATGTGCTGTGCTTCAACTCCAGCCAGCAATCAAGCACCACGCAGCCACTCGGTCACCTCCCCTCAGCCCTCCTCAGCGGGATGGGGAGGTGGATCGAAGGGAAAAGGAAACGAATTTTGGGATAAGAACAATTTAATGATTGAAATAACAATGAGAGAGACAGAAAACCCAAGAAAATCAAGCGAGAGACAACTACTCACCAACCTGCCAACTGATGCCCAGGCAGCGATCTTGCCCCTATGGCTAAGTCCCCCCAGCTTATATGCTGAGCTTGAAATCTTATGGAATATCCCCTTGGCCAGTTTGGGTCAGCTGTCCCGGCTGGGACAGGCTGCTGGGAGGACATTGGCAGTGTGAGAAACAGCAAAAGTCCTTGGCTTAATGTAAGCATTGCTTGGCAACAACTAAAACATCAGTGTGCTATCAACATTCTCAACACAAATCCAAAATGTAGCCTCGTACTAACTACTATGCAGAATATTAACTCTCTCCCAGCCAAACCCAGCACACCATGGAATGCCCTATATTGCATAAGGAGTAACGTACAGCCTGCATGTCTTATTCTATAACTGCAGAAATACATTAAGAAAGGAGGTTTTCACGCTGTTCTATTGCAATAAAATTTACTAGAAGCAGCCTACAGTCTTGTTCTAGATGGCATTAGATGGCTCTGCTGTGAGTTTCATGGGTGAACAAACCAGCTCTCATTCTTATGTATAAGAAAATTCCTTTACAAATCTCTGGAATAGGTTATGCAGTGAACATAAATGTAATTTCAACTTTCTTTAAAGGCCCATGGCTTTCTTTAGAGCTACTGCGGGAGTGTATAAGTGAGCTCGGTTTTTGCTCCACACCCTGCTCCACCCCTCCTTCTCTCCCACATAGTTTTTCAAAACTATGATGATTAAATATCCTAAATTGTGTTTTTTTGTGAAAACAAGAGACCATGAAAAATCTGATTTTAAAGCTTTTGCTGGAAATCAAGGAACAGCAAAATCAGTACAAATAATGGATAAAAGCACGCTGCTGTTTCCTTTATATTTTGAAGCATTTAAGTAACTATAGTAAATCCAAACCAAGTAAATGTGAAATAGCCAATGCTCTTTACATCTGCAGAAAACTATGTGACTCATTCTAGCTATACAATCTATTTAATGGTTAGAATCAGAAAAGGTTGAAAAATGCCTCTTGACCTGTATAAATTTCATCTGGACTCATTTGACACTACAATTGGGTACAGTTTTCAGGATGGGTCGGTAAGATTCTTGTTACTTCGTCTGCAGTTTTGTAATTGAGGTGCATATCGCTGTGTTTGGACATCTGACTACTCATCACAATTTGGAAATGCTGGGTAAGAGCCCATAAATCAGATAACTCGTGCTAAAGGCTTTTTCTAAACATGTAAGTAGCTTAGAGCTCAAGTAATTTTAAAAGTTAATGGCTTTATAGAGCATATCTGTCAAAGATCCCTCCCTTAATGTCTAAACCTGTTGTGATATCATTTTTTTCTTTCATCTGAAAGTATTACCTGCTGTAATTTTCAACAGCCATTGTGGCTTGGGATTGACAGTATCCAGAAAAATGTCACTTTGTCTGGTAGAAATTATCTGTCTCTTTAAATTTTTGGGAAGTGGTGTGCTGGGAAGTGAGCAGTGTTCTGGTTCAAAATGTGCTGATCAAATGCTCAATCTGAGCATCTACAGCAGAATAGAAATCTAACGCGTTTCTTCTCAGGTACAAATGCTGAATATCAGAGAAATAAAAAAGA
The DNA here is from genome assembly GCF_000695765.1 of Mesitornis unicolor. Lineage (NCBI taxonomy): Eukaryota > Metazoa > Chordata > Aves > Mesitornithiformes > Mesitornithidae > Mesitornis > Mesitornis unicolor. The sequence continues at coordinate 10,986 of NW_010164437.1, read as the reverse complement.
CCAAAGTTTCAGGACTTTTTTTATCAATCAGATCTACAGACGTAGAAATGTTTTGTATTGCATCAGTATGTGGCACCATTTATTTTGCAAGTCCAACTTGAAAAAGGCTGAAGTATAAGGTGCTATGTGCATGTATATTCATCTCCAGAGACAAGGCTGTGCTGCTGAATTTGTCAGGATGTTGCCTGCAGCTCTCATGTACATTGGATCAGACCAAAATGAACTGAGAGCAGCGTCTGATTCTACAGTAGCATAAATTTGCAGGAAACGGTGTTCAGGAGCTGTGATACACTACTCGTGTTTTCATCTCCCCTTCTGCTGTAAGTGCTAGGGTTGGTCCCAGTGTTTACAGTGTAAGTGTCTGCCTGGCTTCTGCTGCTTCCTCCCTCGAGCTCTCCCAAGTACATTTGAATTTGTTCTCGCAAGTCTCCTGAAGATAAATGCCAGCCAGGAGGAGTCTGCGTGCCAGTGTGCAGGGAGAGGCTCATTTAAACCATGGGCATCAGCATGTGCCAGTTTGGGATTCTTTCTTGGATGATAATGATAACTCAGTAGGGAGAAAAGGGTGGATAAGGTGGAAAAATCAATAGGAAGGAAGCTGCAAGGATGTGTGTGATCGTACGGTTCATGCTTTTATGTTGTGTTCTGCTCTTTGAAGCCTTTTTGTGTCTGAAGTATTTTGACCTCGATTTTGAAAGAAAAAGATGCTAAATGATTTTACAGTTGTTGTTCCTTTCTTTTCATAACAGTGCTTTTATCAAAATATCCCTGCTAGAAGCCAGGGGCCTGTTCATTCCTATTGTTATAGAGGAATTACATGGACATTTCTGATTGTTTCTTTAAAATAGAGTGAAAATGATTTAGAAGTCAGAACTAGGATAAACATTACAATTAAAACAACATTTACTTTGGGATTTATTTCGCTTGTCAGAGTCTATTCCTTTCTCCTTTCTTTAATCAAATTTACTTTTCAAGCTGTCCAGGTGAAAAGAGGTAGAAAGTGGCTGAGATGGTAGAGAAATCTGCAAAGCTTATTTAAAAGTGTTCCTTAACGGGGAATAATAAATAATCTAGATTATTTTTTATCTTCTCTTATATTTTAGAACTCCATTTATCCTGTAATATACCACTCATGTAAGTTCATGGTTAAATTAAATGCAGATTCAAGTAGAACTGTTGAGTGTTTCCGTAGCCGAGGGTAAAAGTGTAACCAGATGATGCAGGTTTAAACAGGATAACAAATAATACAACAACAGAGAGTCCATCGTGTTTAAGCACTGTCGCTCCCCATCATCATCATCATCCTTTTTACCTTTCTTTATATTTTCTATATTATTTCTCTTTTTTCCTTTTCCTAAAACCAGGTTTTTTTCCACAAAAAAGTTTGCTTTAGCATTGACAAAATATATTTTAATGCACTTTATTCTGACAATGGTAGTGAATACTTGAAAACTAGGTCCATTGTAGGAAAATAGGTATTTTTATAAGCATTTCAAGGTACCTTTTTAATCATAACGCTGTTAATTAAATTGCTTGCTTTGAATGAACTGTAGGATCTGCTTGGTCAAATTTTTATTGTGCACAAAAATACAGAAATGCAAACCTCCTGTAGGAATCTGCAAGAAAGAAGTGATTCAGAATGCGATAGTTGGAAATTACAGGAGCCCTGTGGCTCCTCAAACGCTGGACTTTTTTATGAGGTGAAGAAAACAAAACCCTGAAGTTTAAACTAGAGTTTTGAATACCGAACTCTCTTTAGGAGGATGGCTGTGCTGGAGCAAGGGTTGGTTTGGTGCAGTGCTCTCAGCCTGTTGGGTGGGAGGGCAGCTGACTCTCCTTAGCTTCTGAGGAGCACCTTCTTGTGTTGAGCTTCTCTTTCATTAATTTCTGGCTGAGCAGTAGCACCTGTTGGTGAATTGGGAGTGCATCAGATCCTGGCTGATTATTTGATGCAGGTGCATTGTGTTGCAATACCTTGAACTTGAAATGCAGTCGGTGCCTGAGGATGGTGAGAGGTGGCTGTGTCTAGGGGGTGGCTGTTGGGGGGCTGAGCTGAGTTGGGGTGGCCAGGAAGAGGAACCCAAGAAAAGTTGAGCTCTGGGAATGATGCTTGGATTCCAGGTATGGTGATGGTTTGGGGTTATTTGGAGTTTTCTTTCCTTTTTGGCTTTGTTGTATGCATCTGGGATGTGGTTGTTGGAATGGTCGCAGTTAGGGGTTGGAGCATGTGGTGGTGCTTGCGTTTTGTAGTACGCTGTGAACCTTCTGAACTGTTGTGTGCCAAAGTGAAAGGGCAAGATAGCCGTGCTTTGTTAGACTGAGTTTCTGAAAGGTGAGCAGCTGAGGGATCCGCATACAGGTCAAGTAGGTGAGATAAGATACAGCAAAAAAAGAAAATGGGTGATGTGGAAGGAAACACAAAGCCAACCTAAGGTTCAGTCCAGCTATTTAATCACTGTCAGATCTTACTCTGTAATTAAATTATAAATCCTGAGGGTTTGGAGTTCTATCTTTATTTGTAGCTTCTTTACAGGTAATGGAAGATTAGCCATCTCATTAGGTTCTGTTCTAGGCTGCCATTTGAAAGTGGATTTTTATATTCTATATATATGCATAGATGTCTCTCTGTGTGTATTTAGGAGAAGGCCGTTATGTATTCTCCTAGTTAAGTAATAAAACATTGACAGAGTCTTGCAGGTTTTGGTATTCAGTGTAACTCATGAAGGCTGTAGAAGATGTACCAAAGGGAACAAAAAAAGCATTCTCCTTTTTTCTACACTTAATAAAACTAGCAAGTTTCTGCAGCAGCTGTGAGTATGGCTCAAGACAGATGAGAAAAGGCATAGTACCTGCACACTATGTGTCAGGTGCTTAGGCACTAGTCCAATTCCCATGACAGTGAGCAATACCTGTTGGTTGCAAAAGTTGAAAAGATTTTCCTTGGAATATATCTATATTTGGTTCCCAAGCTGCCTATCCCATCCTCAACATAATTAGCGACGAGTAATTACATACTTGGTAAGTATTTACATTACTTACTCTAGTAGGAGTTCCTTACAAAGTGCCGTCTTTGCAGGAGAGGATGCTGAAAGCTTTTAAGTAATGCTTTTGCTAGTTGTGTTCTCTTTTCCATTTTTGTCTATTTTTGCATTAAAAAGTTCATTTATTGTGACACCAACTGCGAGAAACTGCTACAGTGACAACAAAGATGGTTCCAGTGTGAATATCTATAGTAATAGAATAATACTTTTTGCAGGTACTTGCTAATCCGAGCTCTTTTTTCCCCCTACCTTCTCACAGTTCATTGTGTACTCAATATATTACAGAGGGAACCAGTATAGTGAATGCTCTTGCCCCTGAAGACAAATAGAATATACTTTCATGTTACTTCTAATAAAAAAGATAAGCGAGGATCTTCTATGTGGAAAACTTTATTTAGATCATACACTAAACATGCATTATCTACAAAATTGTTCTTTATTTATGGTTCCGGTGCTCATGGAGCTACTCTTAAGAGTAGCCAATGTGAGTTACTAAATCAAAGTGTATTAGCTAATTGTGAATAAAGATACAGAGAAGGATGAGGAAATTGCATATGCTCAATCAAAATAGAAAATTTAACAGTCAATGACACGTGCTATTAAAATATTATTCCTGTGATGGAGATGCTTGAAGCTTTATTAGTTTAGAAATTCCTACTTTTCATCTTCTGTTTAGAAGTATTTGGGATTTTTTTTTTCTACTTAAAAAAAATACTTTTCTACTTTTCTACTTCTACTTCTTCTTGGAAGCCTGTGTTCACATGAGTAAATTCCTGATTCTTGAGAGTTTCAGGTACGGCTCAGTACACACAAAGACGAGCGGGATTTGTTTTAGCGTAGCCCAGAAATTTCTCTGAAGCAGCTTCCCATAAAAAGTGAAGTAGTTATAATAACGTTGTCATACCAGCTTGGTTGTGAACGCAGAGGAAAGGACGATGATAAATAACATTTCTAAATGTCACGTAGGAGCACCCCACAGTGGAAAAGGAAAGGTAAAATAAACTGTGATTTGCCCTCCCTTCTTTAACTTTGCCTCTGCTGCCTTAGGGTGTCTGTTTTTTGCCATCCTCCACTGACATGGATAGGATTCACCATAGAACCTGGAGAGTCAGTCCAAAGATCAAATGTTTGCCCCTGTTTAATAATCTCTTTGGAAAACCATTTACTGTCATGATGGAATAAACTAAACCTTTTGGATTGAGCCTGCAGTGAAATAACTGTAGAAGTGTGGTAAAGCCATTTTAAGCGCCAGGTCTGAAAGCCTAAACTCAAGGAATAATCTTCCCAGAAGTAGCACAGAAAACATAGCTTGGAGCTTGAGAAAGGGTAAAAATAAGGAAACTGCTGGTGAACCTGGAGCTGCTGCTGCTGGGAGCCATGCAGCTCTCCTGGCTTCCAGGATTCCCAGTGGGATTCTCTCGATGTCCGACTGGAGGTTGGGAGGTGATACGGGATGACAGTACCAGAATATAAAAAACTACTGCTGAGCTCCTGAGTGCATCTTCAAACCACAGAAAGCACTTCAGGGTCTGGATTTTTTTTTGTTTTCATGGGTAGGTAGCAGATTTTTCTTTTAGGGATGGTTCAAAATACACCCATCAGATCAATAAATCTTGACATGTCTTTGCACATGGGTAGCTGATCATCTAGCTTTTGTGCAGACAGGGAAATGAACACAAAACGTATTCTTACCACCCCCAGCAAATATTTAGTGTTTAGTTAAGGATTCAAAAATGGCCACGCTGAACCTGTCCCTGGAGTCTGGCTTTGGAAATCTGCAGTTGTTTTGCTGCCATTTGTATTCTAATCAAAACTGTCTGCTTCAGGGAAGATCAATTAAGAGTCACCTTCTTCCGAGAGTCTGGAGGCAGTTTTTGTAAATTAATCGAGTTTCCAAATAACGCTGTGAAATCGGTAGAATAACGGCCCTTTTACAAATGAGGGCAGTGCCACACTTCAGTCACCTGCCTTGCTCAAGGTCACCCTGGGAAATTGGTGGCATAGCTCATTAAAAATTTCCCAGTTCCTTGTTACTGCACCCATTGGATCCCAAAGTCTCGAGCAATTTCCTCAGCATCCAGTGCAAATTAAATGTCCTTTCTTTGAAGTCCCTTCTTTCTGTGGGTGCTTCCATTAATGCCAATAGCACTGTTGTTTAGCTGTTTTTTCCTGTTGACCCATCCTGTCTATTTGGTGTTTTAAAGCTCTGGTTTGAGAATTTACCCAGCCACCTTCTCCACGTTTGGTGACACCCTGTCTCTACTGAAAAGTTTAATTATTTCAAATCTCTTCCAACCTCAGTTTCAACGGTTGCTTTTATAAACTCCATGATGCCACCTCTTGTAACCAAAATTGTTGCACAAGGATTTATGAAGAGTGAGCTCGGTCCTTGCCTGAGCCCACTCTCCATAGATTGATTGGCCATATTGTTATTTAGCATCTGACAGAGCACGGAAGAATATTAGGCATGAAACATTAATCAGGAAATTATGCATTGCTTTCACAATTAATGTGCAACTGGACTTTACTTTGTAATATTGTATTAGCTCTTAACATGCAAATTATTGTAGGTAATTACCTCATTTTTCAGTGGCCGTTTGATGAATTGAAGTTTCATGCAGAATGTTCGGTGTAATTTAAAATCTTGCAATGATTTGCCTCTCTACTTTTTCAGAGGAATCTCAGTTTTCTTTATCATACATCACGCATGGAGAGCCTGCAGCGCTGCACAAAGTTCAGCTTTTTAATTCTTTTAACTCTAACTAGAGCTGACAATTTGGCCAAGTGTTGCAGTCAAGATATCTCTTGCTGCTCTATGCTTAAAAATCTTATTTATAGCACACAAGTCAAGCTGCCTCTGTACTGTCTGCTTAAAACAAACGAGAAACGGTATTCCAACATATTCTCCTTTATATTCTGTTATAGATATACTGTACTCAGTAAGTTCTGATCAAGCAATATGTTTCAGAAGGAATAACAGAATTAAATGATTAAACATTAAAACCCTTCAACAGTTTTGAATTTAGCAGTCCAGGGTGCTTTTGTGTGTATATATCCAAGATGTGTGCGGGTTCACATCACTACATGTCAGGAAGGCATTATCGTAACAAACACAGCATATTAAAAGGTCTCTGGCCTATGAAAATACTTTGATGTATGTGAATAACCCGAAAAATGTGACTTTGACATGGAACATCAGAAAACATGAAGAAACTATTACCTACAAGTATTTGTTGTGATCTTGTCTATCAAGATCCTTCTCCTGTAAAATAGCTCCTCCGTAACAGTCAAGCGTGTAACGTTGAACGCCTATGTTTAAATAGATTTTATAAATCTCTTTAAATAGATGTTAGCAGGTTATAGAACTCTTGAAATTAAAATGGTTTGATTCCCCGAGACAGGCAGTTTGCTCTGCAGTGTGCAATTTGTGTCACATTATGTAAAATACAATTTTTAAAAAAAGAAGTACAAATAAAAACCATCTTATAAAATGAAACCAGAAATACTGTTCTATTAGTCCTAAGTCAAGTAGAGGATGAAAGCAGGATATGATATCCTGTCTTTAAACACTGAATTTCGTGGCTTGGTTTGTGTTCTTTCCAGCCTGTGTGGCTTTGACACTCAAATTTCAAGGCCTGCTGCCAGAATTTCCCTTCCCCGACATCGTCTAGTACTTTTTATTTCATTTTTAGAGAAAACTAAAGAATTAAAGTATGTCAAGCACAAGAAAAATTGCTTTTGCATTTGTAGGTAGCAGTTTGGCATTTCAGAATGTAGAGTTTACGTAGTTGGTTTACCAGCACAAAGGTTTGTATCGTGTCTGTTGTGATAAGAGCCACTGACTGTCATTTTCTCTAAAAACATTAAATGGGCATGTGGAACTGTGTGTGTGAAAAATGTTTTTCTCATCTAATAGCAATGTCAAACCTTCTGTTACACGGAATTTAGTACTCTGCAGACAATTTTGATATACAAGCTATGAGCTAGTAGACTGAAAATGCCATTTCTTGCCCAGTGTTTAGTAAGTGATGGCAAGATAATAGATGAGAGTGGTGATCCCTAAATGACATGCTAATTAACAATGCATGACTAATTCAGGTTCATGCCTTTATCAAGCAGGGTTGGTTGGGTTTTTTTTAGTGATGGATGCACCTTGCAGGGCTGGGTACTTGGGAAGACCTCTCTTTAGAGTGGTGTTGGTCAGGGACATGGCTTGGAGGTGGCCCTGGTTTGGTCATTCAGTGGCTGGCCTTGATGATCTTCAAGGTCTTTTCCAGCCACGATGATTTTAGGATTCTACGGCTCTGTTTCTGAGGGAACTGGGCATAGATTTCCCAACTAGAACTACGTTTGTATTCTGAGAAGGGAAGGAGCGCACCCGATGTGTGGAGTGTAGCTACTGAAAAATATTGAGAAGAGCTCATTAAAGTTAAATTTCTCTCCTTTTCTCCTTTCCCCAGCCAAAAGGCACAGTGTGCACAGGTAATACTAATGATACTGCACTCTTCACCTAAATAAAAATGGTATTCATTTTTAATAGCAAAAGACCAGTGGCAATAAAAAAGTTCCGAGTCTGTACTCTGTGGGTATGAAGCAGAGTTAAAATAGCCAGGTGGCCATCCAAAATACGGCACGTTGCTCGCATTAACAATCCACCGCGCTGTACGTTAGCTATAAATATTTCAGGCCTAAATTGAAAAAATAAGCAGAACAATCTTGCCAATGATCCTCTCATTTCTCAGAACAGCGGGAATGGGTTTAAATGCCTCTGCTGATTACAGCTGAAGACTGGAAATGGGAAGGGGAGGCGAGCTGTGCTGTGCCATGCAGCAGTGCATGACATTGTGTATGCACACCGCATGAAGTGTCACGTTGAGATACCTTCTGGGTCCAGAAAGTGGCACTGAATGTGAGTTCCTGCTGCTTCTCAGCTAGGAAACTTCATATAATGTTCACTGTCTTGGTATGAAGTGCCTCAAATGCTGTCCTGAAGTCAGCAAGAAATTATTTCAGTATTTGTTATTACTTTATGCCTCAGGTGTATGGCTTGGTAATTTTGCCTGTTCTTACTCTAAATGTGGTCAGAGACCGGATTTTTGGAGTATGTCTTAATAATGCAGATGTTGATCTCTTCACCCAAGCAACGATTTGTTTGTTGGTCACAGAACTACTATGATAAACTTCAGTCTAAGCCATCGGTATCTAAGGCAGTGGAAGTTGCCACCTTCTGTCACAGAACAGCTCTCAGGATCACTGTCATTTTTCACCTGTTGTACAAAAGAAATTCAGTCGTGTCATGTCACAGATAATCAATAAAGGATAATTATAATTATCTAGATTAATGATTATAATTATCCTTTATAGTCTCTGTTTAAAGTTCCATGAAGTGGTAGTGTTGCGTATTTCTGAGCTGACCTAAAATGCTGTTCGGTTTGGACAGCACAGAATTTGGAACAAATTCTCACAATCTGTGATAGTTTTAAAGATTTAATTTTGTGTGTATTAATCCTGAATTAGGTTTAAAAACTTCTGAAGAATACTTGCTAACCTGTTGATAGTCAACAGCTCTGCTTACACTGTTATTTTTTAACCAGAAATTTTGGATATCCAATAGACTGACTTCCGCATCCAACCAGTCTGATTTCAGCTCCCGTTTCGCACTTCTCTGTAGTCCTGTGGGCTCTGTGTGAGTTTTACATCTCTGCTTCTCCAAACTCCTAGTTACAGTGCATTGCAGCCTGGAGAAGGCAACTTTGAGGGTTTCTTTGCTTCAGGAATCTTAATTTTTTTCCCCAAAAATCGCTCTTAGGAAAGAGATCAGCTTTAATTCGTTGCTCTGTGAGGTTCTCTTTAAACTGTTGGGAGCGCTAAGCAGCCAGCACTCGCCTAAATGCTAGAATTACGTGGGCTTTGTGTTTCCTTAGAGAGGTTAAGCTGGTTTCAAGGAACATACACGACATGTCCTGTGAGTACCGATTCCCTTGGAACAAGGGGTTTTGGAGATGCAGACTCTGAGTTTCCAGTGTGCAGATGTTTTTGTGAATGTCACCCAGGCACACTCCGCTGTTTAATTTTTTTCCTATAGTTTCTGGCATTGCTTATCCTAAATTAACGTGAGAGACTTTTAAGAGTTTAAAAAATGTATTCAGAAAAATGTATTATTACTGAATTTAATCACAGAATAATCAGATAGTAATAATCAGATAATAATAATATTCAGTGTATAATAAAGAATGTAACAGTAATTTAGCATTTCTGGCTGTGAAATAGCAATAAGCAGGACGTTATTTTCTAGGTTTAAGTTTTAAATGTCGTGAATTGATTGTGGGTGGTTTGTAGCAATCTTTCAGTATCCCAGTGTTTCATCATTGTCTCCAAATAAGGATCCTGGTATTGATTATCAGTTTTTGTGGATAACAGCACAAGAGGATGCTGAGAGCAGCCATAACCATGAATTAATAAATGAAATCAATGTGCGAGTGTAGAGCAAATACAGAAGAGTTTTTGAATACAATAAAAGTGTTTGATCCTTTAAAAGCTTATGCAGGTTTTTACTAATTTAAGTCTGCTCTTTCAGCAAACTAATCATCAATGCCCATTGCTATTTATTTTAAAGTCATTTAACCAAGTAAAGCTTCAGCTGCAGATTCTATCACCTACTCCTGCAGCATTTGTGTAGCTATAAAATTGCCTTTCTTCACATGCTGTTTGTTTGTCATGGGGCTCAAGTGGTTTGTGTGTCCTGGAGTGAGCGTGGTGGATAATATCTTCAGCAGCAGGAAACTTCCCTTGAAGTCAAGTATTGTGTACTTTAAAGCTGAAATGGTTGAGAAAAATCTTGATTGTAGACATTAAGAGTTGCCTATTTCAAAATTGTTTAATCACAATAATCCTTATGAAGAGAACAGCATCCTGCATTGCTTGGTTCATAATTTGGGACGTTACTCCTCCATTCATGGGTTGTTTCCAGAAATTAAATGCCCTGGTCTGAGAATACTTACTCAGCTAGGTTTGGGCATGAAGTCTTCCTGTCTAGAGAGGAGATTTTATTGTCACTGAATTAGGTTGGGAAATGAAGACTTCAGCCCAAGTTGTAATTATTTTTCTGCATCTGCTCCAATCATTTCCATGGTTTACACTTGTAAATGAGGTGTTAATGAAATCTGAGTGGAGTAACAGTGTGGAACATCTGAACTGCAATCGACTGGAGTGGAGAACATTGGAATATCTCTGAGGAGATCTCTTCACTGGAGCAATAACTCTGGGGCGTTATTTGACACGCACAGAAACATCAGTCTGTTAGAGAAGTTATCTCCAGTATAAAGAGAACAGAAAATCCATCTCGTACAAGAAATTGTACTTTTGTACTTTTTTTTTATAGGGGATCTTTCTCTTTTTGAAGTTTTTTCCTTTCCATTGTAGCATTATTAGTCAGCGTTTGCAGTCCAGATACGCTGCCATTGTATTTATCAGAGTATTTTCCCCTTTCGTAAGTGTTTTGTGCGCTACCTGCCTGAAAGCGCCAAGTAAAATTGATCCCTCCAATAGTTCTCGTTTTAGGTATATTGGATATAAAGGGATTTCCTGCTATGAATACCTGTTATGAATGTTTTGAGCCACTGGTGTTAAGGTTAATAACTTTAGAAAACTGATTTATAAAAAGTTACTTGTGTGATTGTAGGGAACCTTGGCGTTGTTTAAAATTGTGTATGCAATTAACTTCTAGGCAGTGTTTGCCCGGGATGTGCAGGAGGAGGCTGCTGGTTGTGATATTGTGTAGAGAACCATACAGTGCCTTAGCTCTGCAGCTGTGTATCTGTGATACTCTGAATACTCCTGCCCTTTATTGTTATTTACTTGACGGCGACATTCAAAAATTGCTAAGGTCTCTACCATAGAATTTCTTCAGTCTGCCTCCAAAATAGGTTATAAAACATCTGCTGAG
>NW_010164436.1:29859-35389 GCF_000695765.1 Mesitornis unicolor | reverse complement strand
GCTGTGGGAAACTGTGTCGAACGCTTTGCTGTAAATGTAACGCTTTTATGTAACTGACACAATGGTTGTAAAAGGTGCAGAGTTCCTGTGATTTGCTTAAGCAGGCTTCTGGAAACCCAAACAGAGACATGATCAAACAAGCACTGGAGTAATAGGAGGCAAAAGACAGGAAGAGGAGAAGAGAGCAGTGCTCAGCATATTGGATGTCTAATCTTTACCAGTTTTATCTCAGACAAATCCGGTTTTAAGGATGACCAAAAGAAAATGAGGTTATTTCTGGACTTCGATACTCAGTCTGGGGTAGGAGATCTGAACAAGCTACTAAAAAAAAAAAAGAATCAAAATCAGGGAGGGATAGAAAAGTGTTTGGCTCAATTTTGCTTTTCAAGATTTCTGATAATCAGAATATAATTTTCAGTATACACAAAATTAGAGTAATGCATAGGCACCCATGTAGCACTGACTACATAGCACATTCAAGATATAGAGTTAAGATTCATTCTAAAATAAACAGAATATTATGGAATTGTAGAAAAAAAAACACAAACCCTTGAAGAGTGAAGATTTCTTCTTTTATTGTCTCATCTCAATGAAACAGATATGCATTGGCAAGATTTCAGGATTTCATTTCTCATGTTCTGTTTTTGCATGACTTAACTCTGAACACCTAGAATACTTTAGAAACACCAATAAATAACATAATCTTCACCCTAGGTGAAACAAGATTCTAAGCCTATGCACTGCAAATAAAAAGGAAACTTATCAGATGTGACAGTGATTTGGCCCCATAGAGCACTAACAAGAACCTCAATTAATATATACCAAACCACAATTTCCAGACAAAATTCTCTCAGGGAGTAGGATTTGCAGAAGCTTTTAATGAGGCAGACAGGAGGGAAACGTCCTATTTCCCCATAATATCAGATTAAACTTGCACTTAGAATAGGTGGTACTATACCTCTTTGCACAGAAAATGTAAAGCCATTGAAAAATAAAAATATTTATTTTGCATATGAAATGCATGTGGGTTGAAATGAAATTAGGAATGTTGTTTGGAGTTTTGACACAACTAGAGTTGTAATACCTGGATTCCTACATGCACTAGACTCTCTGCCACATTACCGCAGACAGCTATGAGAACTCAAGAAAATAATTTCCCAGAAGACAATTCAATGGTAACCTTTGGCAATGGTAACAATTAAAATTGTTTCTGTTGGCTTTTACAGATGAATAGAGTAATTTCTATGAATGTAATTTAGGAGCAATTAAACCAGTGGATACCGCTGTAGCAAATAATTTCAGTCACAAGAGAAGATAAAAGAGACATTTCATTTGATCCTTTATGAAGTTGAAGTCTTTTTATTTCTTTTTACCCAAAGTTCTTTTAAGCTTGATTTCTTCTTTGAAAAAGCAGTCTGCTTATCCTTTTTTTCCCATCATCCCCAACTTGGCAGTAGACAATAAAGAAGTGTAGACAAAACCAGCCTCAGACTGTGTTTTTTTATTGAATCAATTCATTTCCCTCATCCTCAAAAAAAAGTCATTTGAAAGGCCAATCTGTACCTATATAAAAATGTATTTTTTTTGGTCATGTAACTAAAAATAAGGTGTACATCACTGCCCTAGTCTGATCTGTCAAGGTGCATCTAAAGGAAGCAACTAAACTAGCTGCATGAACTGATAGCATGAGTAAAGTAAAACCATATTGTATGAGGGAGAGCTACATCAGTATGTACAATGCCTGCTGTAGTGTGGTCTAGAACCTGACTGTTTCCTTCCAGATAACACTTGTGGGTGAAGTAGGCCAGCATTGTAGGGCCTTGAGGTCCTGATCTTCTCACAACTCTGACTCCTCAGTTCAGCTCCTCTCTGCAGCACCATCTCAGCTCTGCAACGAATGGAGGCAATGCTGGGAAAGAATAGCAACAGAAGGCAGCTGTAGCAGAAATGAAAGGGGAAGACAGAAAAGTAGCAGTGGTAACAAGTGGTGTTGCTATTTTTATGCATTAGTACATCCAATTTGCTACAAAACTGTCTCTACTTTGCATCACTACTGGCAAAAGACTTGAGGCAGGACATAGCAGAGAAAAGGAGAAAAGATGCATGAAAAATCTTGGTGAAGCTAGCCTAATAAATTTTGGAATCAAGATTATATGTAAGTGGTAAGAATAAGGAAATCCAGAACTAGTGGAGAATCATGGTACCTAGCACACTACTTATTTTCCACTCACTTCTTAATGCAGTCTCTCTTTAGGGATGTGCATTGCAATACCAGCAGTTCTCAAAGACAAAGCAGTCCAGTGTCTTGTCCAGCTCAGTTCTGTGTAGGGGTGAAAGAAAAGGAGTGAAAACAAGCAAGAGGTGCTAAATGAATGCAATGAGTCAGACGGTATGTCTGATCTTCTCTGTGCCTGTGTTTGCGTATGTTGTTTTGTCCTTTAACAGTATTCACAGGGTTTTTTTGATAGTCAAAGCATAGAGCACTCAGCAAGAAGGCGTCTTCAGCACTCATCTAATTAGGGCCTAACATCTGCATGAATCTCTCACAATGGAGGAGATATCCTTTACCATCACCCTTTCCCACATGAATGAGTTGTCCTTGTGGTAGAAGAAAGAGAGAGAGAGAGAGTGTGTGTATGTATTTCTGTGTTTCTTTGGTTTGAAGTTGCAGCACAAATAAGATCTTTCAAATAATTTCACTACGGCAAGAATATGTGTCCAGTTCTGGGCACCTCAGTTCAAGAAGGACAGGCAACTGCTTGAAAGAGTCCAGTGCAGAGCCACAAAGATGATCAAGCTTGGAGAAGAGGAGGCTGAGGGGTGATCTCATTAATGTTTATAAATATGTAAAGGACAAGTGTCAGGAGGAAGGAGCCAGGCTCTTCTCAGTGATGGCCAATGACAGGACAATGGGTACAAGCTGGAGCATAGGAAGTTCCATGTGAACACAAGAAAAAACTTTTTCACTGTGAGAGTGACAAAGCACTGGACCAGGCTGCCCAGAGAGGTTGTGGAGTCTCCTTCTCTGGAGACATTCAAAATCCGTCTGGATGTGTTCCTGTGTGACCTAGTTTAGGTGATCCTGCTCTGGCAGGGAGTTTGGACTGGATGATCTTTCGAGGTCCTTTCCAACTCTTAACATTCTGTGATTCTGTGAATATGGCATTTAGAAAAGCCATTACTAGAGGAAAGTTATTATTTTGTTTCAGTAAATCAGTACATGAGTCTTATAACAGGTTATCCAGAGCTTTCTATAACATTAGCAGGAGCTATGCAAGTAAGCATGAACACAAAGCTCTTTGCCAATGCATATTAACTTGTCCCATGTAACTTCTACTCTCCAGTCCTTGGCCCATGTCCATCCAATTTCAATGTCAAATACAGAAGGGAAAATTGTAAACCTTCTGTACTTACACACTGCATCATTTTTTTTCCCTTTCACTGAATTTTTACCCAGGGAAGGATAGATCACAGTTATATGCCTCACAGAGTCTGCTTGATATGAACTTTTAAAAGGTTTTAGTTTAATCCTGTGCACCTGGTATTGCTGTGGGTTCAAACAGTTTTATATTTCTTCCCTCCCAGCTCTCACATGACTTTACAAGAACAAAGCTAATAAATTCCACACCACCAAACACAGAAGCAATTGGAAGCTGTTTTCTAATTCAGACCTACGCAGCCTTGTGTCTTTCCCCATATCCCACATCCCCAATGACTGGATTCTCTCTCTGCATGAATATAAAACAGTCTATCATTTGTATTTGAATCCTTTTCTTTAATATTATTAGACTACATAGACATATATTTTAATGAGGTCAGATGGCTTGTTAACATTGCATATATGGTATTGTGCAATTCCCATCAAGCAGATTTGGAAGAACAGATTTTGAAAGACTTCAACATGAGTACTTACAAAGTTAAAGAGAAAAATAAAATCTTACTTTCTAGTTTTTATAAAGTCAATGTACCGTATGAAATATCCTCACTGAGGGATAACTAGCCAGTGCTTTGCCATGCCTCAACATCATTACTGGATTTCAGCTTTATTATTCATCAAACCATTTGCCCAGAGGTAGCAGCAATATGACATACATCCTTTTCTGCATGTAGCATTCCTTTCTTGATTGTACCATACCACTTAACTGATCCTGAAAAAGGGAAATACATCTTCAGTCCTTAAAGTAGGACCCTGCATATCTGCATAAAGGTTAAATTTATTGAAAAACCCTAGCCACAGGATGACTTAACAGGGAAAAAAATTAATACTCCAGAAGTCAACCTAAAGTTAACTTCCTTCTGCTCTTTAGATAATCCTATCCCTCCCCAAGAAAACCTGGGAAGTTGAATTCCATCTTTGAATGGAAGCTAATTTTTGTTACCCCATATAAATGAGGGTAACATGGGGCTCATTGCCTTGCTACTATTTCTGTGCAGTGAGGCTGGGGTACAGGTTCCTTCAGGCATTTCCTTTGCTCGTGCTGTCTCTGCAAAGAGATAACACAGTGATCTTCATCTCCACATATAGCTTCCCCCTGTTCAAGTAATGGGAACTAATGATAGAGGGTATGACCCACAGTACAGCATGGTTTGGTAGCTATTTCCCTCTGTAAAAGTCAATACAGATAATTGAGAGGATTAAAGCAACAATCTGGTTCTAAGTCTGCATAATAAAAGTAATTCTCCTTTTAATCCTAGGCAACAAAAGTGAACAATTGTTGTTGATGCTCTTAAGAGTGTTTTAAGGCCTAAACATTCCTAAGCTCTTTATACATCCCGATGGTTTTGCTGCAATTGTAGCTTCCTTTCCTATAGCAATGCGTCCAGAAGCCTGCAAAAGGGGAAAAAAACCAAACCAAACCAAACCAAACCAAAACAAAACAAAACAAAAACCAAAACACACATAGATTTCCTAGAAATTCCATTTTACCCAAGAAAGAGAAAGAGAGAGAGAGAGACAGAGAGAAAGAGAAAAAAGACAATTAGAAAATAACATTCTCTTGTAGACTGTTAGGCTGAGATTTGTCTCACCTAACTCTAACATGTGCCGATAGCTGAACTGCTCTTCCTGGGCTACATTTAGAGTCAATGGGGAGAAACAAGCAGTTTTGTAACATAATTTATCTAAACCATTCCAGGTATTTACTTTAGACTGAACTGAACTTCCGCAACACCAGTTCTCTCCATTGATTACAAAGGGAGCTCAGCTTTCCTAGATAACATGTGAATGCCTGTTATCACTCCATCAGACAAATCTCAGTTTTTCTCTCTCTTATTTTTAATGTATCTCCTGTTTTGTTATTCTTCTTTCATAAGTAATTTTTACTCATTCTTTGTAGGACAGTTTGTCCTCTCTACACATGATCATATAAAGAAAACAGTTGTCTAGCTACTCCTGCTTGAGAAAACTCAGGGGAACTCAGCAGCACAGTCAATTGACAGCAATTAAGTAAGTTTTGGGTAAGGAGCTCACAGGAAAAGGCATCAAATGATGGATAGCTGAATGCTTGTGTTACACATAGGAGGAAAGTCA
>NW_010164436.1:0-29828 GCF_000695765.1 Mesitornis unicolor | reverse complement strand
AAGAGTTTGCAGTTTATTGAAAATCATCAGTATGCAGACCAAGGATTGACAGATTTCCTCTGACGTCTTTCATATGGGCTGCTCAGTGAGTTCAACAATGTAGTGTGCTTTTCCCCAAAAGACATGCCTATAAAAAAGCAACACATACTGGACTGAGTGCTCAAAACACAAGGATACCCCTTACAATTTTTGCTGTGTTTTCACTAGTGGCTGCATTCTGTTAGTATGGAAATAATTCTAAAACTTTGTCAGTGCCTGCTATTATTAATAACTCTTGTCTATATAGCACAGGTGAAGAGGTCAGGATTGTAGAACTCGAGCAAAAATGAAATTATTTCATTACAACAGCTTCCTTGCTGTAGCTATTGCATTGTTACAAAAACCAACCAACCAACCAACCAAATCCCAAGAAAAAACAAAACCAAACCAAAATAAAAAAAAAACAAAACCCAAACCCAAACCAAAACAAAACAACAAAATAAATGATAGTTTAAAACTAACTTCAATACATCTGCAGTAGCTGCAGACATATCTCTGAATATAATTACCAAATAAGTAGTTATTCCTACAAAATTGCATTAAAATAATAAGATTAAGGAACATATCAAACTAAACAATAGATATTTAAGGTTGCCTAGAGAGATCACAGAGTCTTCATGCTTGGACATATTCAAAATCAGACTGGACACAACCTTGAACAACCTGGTCTAGTTTACCCTGTTTTGAGTAGGCGGTTTGTTTAAGACGACAATCTCCAGAGGTCCTTTCCAATTTGACAGTTCTGTGGTTCTGTGAGTCTAAGCATGAAGCTACGTTTAATTTTGACTTCACTGAGATTACTGAGATGCTTAAAGTGCGTGCACCTCATACCTGTGTGGGGGATTCAGTTTTCAGAATAGTGTCCCAAAGTTATCCTGTGTTATACATAGAAATGAACACTTTAATGTTTCTGTTTTGCAGTCCAGAAAGTCTACAGGTATAATCTAGTTGATATGTACAATATTCAAACATCTGAACAGAAACACAAAGATGTTTAGAAATCTTTCTTTTCTCATTCAGGGTGGGATTCATTCTGACAGTACTTTCATGACTTAAAATATATGTCTGGACTAAAGTAGTCACTAAATCTTCCTCTTTCATCAGTCTAAAGATGGCAGTTCTAGAAGATGATTTGACTTATCTGAAGACAGGTTTTGAGAATACACAAGATGAATGTCCCGGTGGAGGTCTCCATTTGTTTTTCTGAGCTATGGAATGAGCCTACCCTGCTGACTGAAGCTGCATGCATAAATTTTAGTGTTGAAGCTTGGCAAGTCTCAGTAAGACTCAATTTGAGTCTTAACGTAGATTAAAAATAGAGTCCCCTTGATTCTAACAGTGTTTAGAATTTATTAAAAGCTTGTTTTCTTTTCTTTTTAAAGTCTTTTGTTTTCAAAAACTGTCATAGTGAAAAGGGCATATGAATGACAGCTTGAAAAAATAAATATACTTCTAGGAACACTCTTCTGAATTTAATTTAGTGGTTTCTTACTCATCTAAAAAATCTTCAGGGCAAAGAGTTACTGGGTAATTCTGTGAGACAAACATAAATTAAATACTATAGGGAATGAACTGTCCATAAAACATCTGTGCTTCTATCTTATTGATTTCATTTTAGATATTGAAAATTATCTCCTTTAAAAAAAAACAACAAAAAACAACAAAAAAACCAAAACCAACAACCAAACCAAACCAAACCAAACCAAAACAAAACAAATAAAAAAAACAACCACCAAAACTCAATGAAACCTAAAATCAAAATCCTCAAAAAATCAGTAGAGTTGATAATATGGCATGTGAGAATTCCATATTATTTCAGTATCCACTAGCTACCATGCGGAAGGACTAGTTAATTAACTGTTTATTATTCTAACTTCAATAGCTTATATTCACACAGAATGAAAAGGCTTTCAGAGAATCCCCAGAGCATATCATGGCAATGATTTGTTAGAAAGACAGCATAATCTGACATGAATTCCATTTTACTCTGACTAAAGTATGTTTTCTGCTGAGTTTTACACTTCAGTCTCATTACAGAAGTAGTTTTACTGGATGGGTTTATACAACCAAAAAGAAATGTATGTACATGGAAATGTTGAAAGAAATGCTGGACATCTTGTATCAGACAGTAAAGCCTTGCTTGCTTGCTTGTATTTCACATCACTAGGATGTCACGGAATAACAGCAGAGTAAACTGGGCTTGCTTTCTTATTACTATAACTCTTGATAATGGAAGGCAAAATAAATGTTAAGTATCTGGAAACAGATGATAGATTTATAGGTACACATAAAGCTGTGGAAGAGGAATACTTAGTTTGCCATTATGTCATGATACATTTTACAAAAGGCGACCAGGCGTTTGGTAGAAGCAACTTTGTTACCATTCTAGACAGATGTTATGAACTTCCTTGGGATATTCATGGTTCAAATATAATGATGCCACAGAAGTTTCTTGGCTAATATTATCTGCTTCTTACAGTCTTCTGTAAATTGCCAGCATTCAGAGCAGTTCATTCAACTCTTTCAAGATATTTCTTATAAACTCTGGGGAATCTGTGCAAATGTTCTGATTACTTTGAAAGTGTTTCAGTTTCCTGCTCTTAAAATCTCTGCCTTAAAGAACAGAGAGAGATCTTAGGATTTTGAATTTTCCCAGCTTATTGGCTGGATTTAGATGAATCCATCTCATCTAAAATATAAAACAGCTAAGAGATATTTCTGAAGATATTTTTCATATTTTTCTCCTTTTTGTTTTGTTCTGTTTTGTTTTAGTCTCTGCACAGTGACATATTCTCAGCAAGAGAAGTAGTAGTGATCGCTTGCAAGCTCAGTTATAGATGATCAGGTCACTTTTCAGAGAAATGAGTTGTGATTTTCCAGATGGAGGAGGGAGCGGGATCCAAACTGCCTGCTTGCCAGGGTGCACAAACACAACTCTGAATTGACACAATCACCAAAATATTTAAGCTGGGGAAAATGTCCTATTAGGCAGAAGCAGTACTTTGGAGGCTAGATTCCTTCCTCTCCGCTTCAGTTACCAGTCAAAAGGCAATAGAAGGTTCTGAATTTCAGAGGATGTTTCAACTCCATGTACAGCCCAGGTTTTTTTTCATTGCACTTAACAACCAATTCTCCCCCTGCATGTCTTTATCTGTCCTCATTAACTCTTATGAAGAGTCTACAATGACCACGGTCCTTTCTTAAATGTCTCAGTTAAATATTTACATTGAGGCAAATTCTATCTTGTTCTAAGAGCCTCTAGAGCTTTTTGTTAAAGATATGCCCTGACAGATGCAGCTGCTGCACAGGACATTTTAAATTAGGAATTGCTGTAAATTCTCTCATGAACTCTAGGCCATAGTCATTAAACTTCATACTTTTGCTTTCTGTTGTTGATTGAGGAAACTTTTCTATTAAAAAGTAATGTTAAATCTCAGTGTAACATCCCAAGGTTGCACTACTCCAACTAACTACAATTCACATTGGGAAATATTAGGAGCAGAACTTCAACACTGTCTATACAATAAATAGTATCTATCTCAGTTGTTACTGTACGTTTCCCAAATTTATATTCTGAACATTTGTGTTCCATAATTACAATGGAAAGATGATGATCTTCACAAAGCCCAATTTTCCTAAACTATGCAAATGCCATTACCAATAGGTTATTATGTTTCATTTTTTAAGACTACTTTAATTTCTTTCAAATGAATTGTCAGGCTTGGATGGATCTGAGTTTCAAATGGCAAATGCATTTATATGTACAGACCCTAATGAACCTGTGGTATAATTATGTAGAAGTATGTGTATGTTGGTTACTGTCAATGAATAACAAAAGTATGAAACCTTAATTAAGAAGTGGGAATGCGATACTGTTGGATAGTGTTATTGCTTTTTCTGGGAAGAATTATTGCATCTTTAATCACAGACGAGGTTCTCGGAAAATTGTTTGCCTCAAGCAAATAAGAAATTGGAAGGAGAAATGAGCATACAGAAGATTCCCAGCAATTTTGTTCTTCCAATATGACCAAAGAGAAATGTTTGCTTGCAATTAATGCACTTGAAATAAACATATTGTGACACCATCATTTTAAGGCATTAGGAGATTCATTCAAGTGAAATAACTGCATCCACTGCTGCTATACTAAATTTTAAAGAAAATCCACAAATCCCCAAGAGTTTCTCTGCCAGAACTCAATACCTCACAAACTCTACTGCAGGAGTTCAACACTTAACCATCATTACTATAAACTATCCTTTTCCTTCATTTTTAGTATTATTTTACTGTAATCATCAGTGGCAGACCAATTATACTGACAAGTCCCTTTCTGTATTGTTTGTTTCTACGCATGACTGAAGCTGAGTAGAGAAATCAGGAGCATGACCACAGTGCCCAAAAGCAACACCAATGGTTTAAACCTTTATTTACTACTGAACTGGACGAAAAGAAATGTTTAAAAATGGATGGGCTGCTGAATGATTAATCACTGGGTAATCTCATTTCATTTACCTAAATGTTGATTAGAGTACACAAATGTTGAAATTGGAAGACTTTTTATGGATCCAGACTGGCCTTTTGTTCTCTATTCATTTTATAATTGTATTAGTTTTTGAATAATAATATTTTAACATGAATAATTACAATTAATTCCTCAATTGGGTTCCACAAGGATATGTCCAAATCACCTATTAAAATGGAGGCAAGAATTTGCATTGATATAGAAGTGCAACACAGTCACACTTGACTAGTGAGCAGATCATTTATGATAAGCATTTCAGTAACAGATTCTGCTCTTCTGCTCTAACTGTATGAAATTTGGCACCCCTGGAAATAAGGGATGCAGAAAATAGAAATACAAAACAATCCGAAGAAATCCCCTAAGAAATAAGGGGATTTTTCATGCCTTGACTTTTGAGCTTTGACACCACAATAGGTGATGGAGCCTATCCTGAGCACCATATTAAGTTGTCTGAACATGACTCACAGAGACAAATCTCAATTTCATCCCTGTAGATATATGAAAATATGAAGAAAATCCTGCAACACAGTGTGTAAAGCTGATTCACAGTTGTGCAGGACTACTGCTCACCTATGCCTTTCAAGGAAGATTTAGGCTTTTCCCAGCCAGTGTCCACTCTGCAAAGGACAATTTGAAAGATAAGTAAATAGCATTGTGATCAAGAAGGTGACAAAGCTTCAGGTGCATCAACATGATCAGCAACCCCTTTCCTTTCTCATAAGGATTTAGCTGCCTGTGTTCAAAGTCAGCTCTGATATAGTGATCCACGTAACTTTGGATGAAACATTCTCAAACACAGCAAAGTGTGAGAGAAAACAGTGAGAAGCCTCACCTATTGCTTCCTTAAGCCAGAAGCTGCGCTTCAGCCATGTCCTTGGTCTTGGTCCTTGCCTGGGCTTCACTGTAAACATTCCCATTCCTACCTTGCTGATTCTGACCTTACTCTGCTGACTTGACTTCCTAGCTTGACCTTTGGCTTCTCTCATCACAGCACACTTGCCTAAAGATCACTGGACTATATGACTGATCCTGGTTACTATCCTTAGATCTACTCTGTTCTCTTTATGGTACTGTGGGACTGTACCCCTTGTTGGTGAGATCATGGACCCAGCCCATCACTCTGTCTCTTGGCTCTCCTCTTGTGGAGCAGCCACTCCTGCTGCTTCCTAACAGAAGGCTGCAGTAAGGGGAGATAAAAAACAGAGGCCACCTTATTTCTGGATGTTATATAATCTGTTAATATTAACACTTCTATACCTTACGTGTTATATACTCTCACATATCTTTATATGTGTTTTAAACTCAGAAGCAGAAGGACGTTGAGTGAAATGCTCTAACTTTTCTTTCAAAATGCTTGTGGCTGCCGGGTGTAGACAACAAGAGAGAGAGGACTTCCTGATGATCCAAAACCACAAAACATCCCTGCAGATGCCTGGAATAAGAAGTGCAGGAAAGATTTCAGAGAGACCCTTCAACAGGAAAATAGTGATTTGCAAGGGATTCTGACAGAGAAAGATGAGGCTTGGGACCTGGTTGGTGGGATGCAAGGAAAAGAGTCAGTTGTGCCAAGTAAAACACACATAACTTCACGTTCATTCTGAAAGCCATAAGAAACAATAGGGTGTCATTGTACTTGGGGTGCGGTTTGATTGATTTGTTGGAAAGAAAGTAGGAAATTTATTTACTCTGAATTTGAGAGAAAGGAGTGTCACATTGTCTTTATTAACAGTATGTTTCCACCCTTTCCTACATTTAAATGCATATATGTTGACATGTTTTATTTTCTGCTGTGTACCCCTCTCCTAACCTCTGTTCCATGCTTCAGTTACTTTTACAGTTCAATGCAGGATTAGCAATAACAGAGATTTTATTTTTATTTTGCATACATTACCTACAACCATTTATGTATGTCCATTTATCTGAATGCTGTTCATATGCATCCATGATGCAAATATAGCAATGTCATCCCAGAAGAGATGGTGTAAAGATGTACAGATGGGTAAGGTTTAGTTTTATTCGATCTGGACTGTTTTCAGTGAGACATTGTGATTTGTACTCGTTGCTGCTCATATTGGTGTTTCTACCTGCTGTGAGATCACAGCAGAGATGGCTTCTAATAATTCTTTGAGTTCTAATCAAGCTCTTTCTAAAATGCAAGGAGGACTCCTAATTGTTTCCACACCAGTTTAATGCACAACTATATAGGAGTAGGAAACTTGTTCCTCATGAGTGAAGAAAGGGTCATCTTTTGGAAGAACACACTGTTGGATATGAAGGCCGCTGCCTTCAATCAATTTGAGGAATCTGTTCAACACTGTCTCCTATTGACACACAGACTGAATGGATTTCCCTCTCATATGTATGATACAGATGCTTGAAGTTGATGAAACTTCTTTGGACACAAAGAAAGAGATAGGGATACTTTCAAAATTCCTGATCACTAGCAGGAAATAACAGTTATAGCATGATCTGCCAATTAGTGATGCTGACAGAATAAAGATCTATAATGCAAACTGTGTAGTTGTGGCAAAACTGTTTTATAACTAAAACTAGGAACACTTCCTTTTCTGTTAGTTGGTTTGAGGTTTTGTTTGTTTGTTTTTAAATATAGAATATTAACACCCAAACCACTTAACCGATTGTGATCCATGAGAAAATTTTAGATTTGCAGTTTAGACTGAACATAAAACTGTGCCAGTCTGCAAGAAATGTAGGTATTTAGCAACTTCCCATTTCTGCCACAGCTTTTCATAGAAAGGAAATTGAGGCAAATGACCCTGGTAGGAACTTGCAAAAGAGAAACGTAGTACTGATAGCTAGGCAATGAAAACCCAGGAACAGCTATAGACAGGTCCCAAAGAACTTGGATAGATAACAAAAACTACACATCCCCAGCTTTGCTGTCTGAGCCTGAAATGTGGTCCCACAGAACCTGGACTTCCAGCCCCAACACTCTCTACCTGATGTACTTTCTCAAGAACCGTGGTCAAGTGTGTTACGTCAGTTTAATTGCGGAGCCAAGACAAGACTCTGTTCTGATAAAAGGAGTTTGTTCACTCATATAAATGCAGTGCTTTGGGGAATTAAAATGAATGTGCTCTAAATGTGACTATTGACAGAAATAGGGCTTGTGAAATCAAAGGCACGAATCAGAGTAGGAAACTGCTTTCTTCACGCTATGCTCTGCTTATGCTTGGTTTTCTATGGTCAGGCACTTATTTAAGAAAATTAAATGCTCCATTTAATGAAAGCAATGGAGCTGCTTTAGTGTGGAACAGAAGTAATGAATGAAGTGTGAAAATGGAGACTCCACAAATTAAATATGGCTCTGGACAGGAACAGATTTTGTCATTTGTGTGTGTGTGCATTTACAACAGGACTAAGTTTACTACAGTGCTTTGTCTTTTCATTGTCATCCATTAAGTTAGTTACTCTCCTACTTGTCTCCAGAGAAGGAACTATATGAATATACACTATGCTCTCATTTATTTTTATCTGGCACTGCTCATATTTAGACTCCTTCAGTGTGTTATGGTGATTTGATAATTATAATGATCCACAGTACAAAGGTAGCACTCTGTATATTTGTAGTTAATAACCATCAGAAAAATCCTATCCACTGTTATGTGGGAAATACACAACTGTTCACTGCTTATGTGAGCAATAAGTCAAGATAAACTTTATGTCTGAAGCTGCTGCCATCTTGAAAAAATATAGCACACATTTTTGTTCATTCATAGATTGTCACCTTTGGTGAACTTTGATATTCTCTGAAGCTGGACTCATTTAGGAAATGTGTTGTCATCTTACTATTAAATCCTCATTTAGAAGTTTATTTTGTGTATATTAGTAGGTTTTCAAGTGACATTCATAGGAAGTGATTAGGTTGTGCAACTCATAGAGGAGCATTTTGTGTTTACAAATATGTCTTATTTTCTCTGCAAATTTATTTCTCCAATGCATTCCCTCCTGCCACATGCAGGGAATGGTTTTGCAACTGCAACATGACCCTATCTATCTATCACAGATAATCTCTTCTTTAGCTGGTCAGCTATAATGTCCTATGCTTTATGCTCTGTCAGACTTTGAAAGTGGAGAGATCATAATATTTTGATTATATCTAAGCCACTCTGAAAGCATTCTCATTAATGAGCAAAATAAACAGAACTGTGGAACGACACAGGACATGAAAGTGCAGAGTGTTTTCCAGCCATGTAGAGCAGTTTAATTGATCAGCCAGACAAAGTAGTTTTCTGACAACTAGAATAAAATATTTAAGCTCTTGCAGGATTGCAAGACTATCCCTTTTCACAGCAATGATGAAAGATACTGAGACACTTAAGTGTCTTTCTGGACCACAGCCTCAATAAATTAGAAGTTTAGGAAACTCATTTGTCCTCTGGCTTCCTTCTGAAACACACCAGGTGTCGTGCGTACATACATCCCCTCAGCAATTGTGCAAATTAATTTTTTGCTAGGCAGTTTTCCATGAAAAGGACTGATTCTTAGCCACATACATGGCTCTGTTGAATTTCCTTTAGCTAAAGATTTGACTCTAAGCTCTCTGTGTCTTTATTTATTTGTTTTGTCTGAGTGTCTAGGTTTACCATCATATCTCAGGATGGATAATTCAAAGACAGATATATGTCAATAATCCAACCAAGTCAGCTGCTTAAATAACCCCCTAAGGCACGGTTAAAGGTGAAGGTTAGAGCTTTAAACTGCTGAGATTCACATGTACTTGTATCATTCTCATTTCTACATCCTCAGTTTTGAAGCTGAGTGGGAGCGCTGCATCCACAGTACAAAAAACTGATGCCCTTTCTTCTGTGCAGATTCCTGGTACCGAATCACAGAATACATCAAGAAGATACTCCTAAGACTCCTAAGTGAAGACGTAAATGACATTATTCATTTCACCTAACATTAAAGCTGAGATACAGCTCCAAATTCAGAGATATATGGGCTCATTTCAGCTGTCCACACATAGGTATCCTGTGTCATTTGAGATGCCATGGGTTGTCTGTGATATCTGCCGAGGGATGTCAATTATGGGAGACCTGTGCCCTCCTAGGGCAGCTGGAGACCAGGTCAGGTATCCTACGGCATCTCAAGTAGCACTGCTTATCTACATGTGGGCAACCTCACCCCATCACAGCCAGAAGCTGGGAGAGTGGTTCCTTGAATAAACATCTTGACTCCCCTAAAAGGCGTCTAGACACCATGGACATAATTTATTTGCCTCAACCTTGATATCTGCTGCCATCTGAGATGCTCCATGGCTTCTCAAACAACCACGTGTATCTGGCAAAAATGACATAGGTTTCACAGAAAATCTGTGACCTTCTGGAGGAGCAGCTGGACACCAGACAGGATTTCACGGGTCATAAAAAATGACACTAGATGCCAATTGCTAAACACCTGAATTGAAACGTTAGCTTAGAAGAAGCAGCTTATGTTATAAACATCTGAAGTTAGGGAAAACAAATCCTGTCTTGAAATAACAGATAGCATCTGGACATTTTGCTTTCCTTCTTACCAGGGCAGAATTATACCTTATAGTACATTCACAACTTCTTCCAGTTTTATACTTCTTCCAGATTCATTTGATACACTTCCAGTAATTTTTCCAACAAAGTTGCCAACAAATGCATTTCTGTGTCAATAAGCATTTCCAGGATATAAATCTAAATTCTGGAGATAAGGGAACAGTTCAGATTTAAGGCTCATTTGTTTTGCCGCCTTTCAGCTGACATTATCAATTACCATTTCAATTAGTGCTAATTGAAATTCTGAGGTTTCTAGATGGTGGGCTGTTAGCAGTCATTCATTTCAACTAGACCAAAAAACTGCCAGGATCTTTCAGTCACAGTCTCTCACTTGTGATTATCATATACAGATACTAAAATGTGGATTTAAAAAAGCAGCTGTCATATACACCCTAAAATTCATTGTGACTCTGAAAGACCTTGAACACACGCATGACTTTTTTTAAAACCTCAAAGTAATAAACAGAGTATAATTTATTACAAAAACCCTGAACTTAATTGTCCTGACAGTTTAGGGGGTTTCTTGAGTGTCAGATGTTATGCTCATAAAGCATGATTTCACAAGAACATTACAAGGAACTGCTCCTCTGATTTCTGAATTTCTAGGAGATGATTGATGTTGACAATGCGGATGTGCTTGTATGTATGTGCTCTTAAAAATATTTTGTCTATATTATGGCAAATATATAACCAACATATGATTGACCCAGACATCTCAGAAGTGGTTTCAATGTTTCTATGATGGACAGAATTAATGTTTGAAAGAACGGTAAAATGAAAGATTTTGTTAGTACTGAATTTGCCCCTACTTTCTTTCCATCCTACATTTTTCTCCATATCTTTGACTACAATCATGCAAGGTTGTAAGTATGTGATGTCACTTAAAAGCATAGGCTCCTCAGAGCCTTACTGAAGTCATTGAGTAATTGTTCACTCAAAGGGCTCGGTTGCAAACCAAGGGAGCTCTGTGTCTGGTTCACATACCAAGGCATTCTTTAGGCCTGATACTCAGATATCTACTGTATCTGAGGGTACTTTGTTGATACTGCCTTTTCTGTTTATAGAAAGCTGATAATCTTAATAAAAAAAACACACAATAAGAAAAGCACCAAAAGTCTGTACGCTTAGCAAAATTTATTCAAACCACAACTTTTCACATAGTATTTTCACTGTTCTGTCCCCGCCAGTATCAGGAATTGTGGCAGATGAAGGAAATATAAGGAGTGTACTAAACATTTTCAAGCCTCTAAATGGCTTTGAGGTTTGAGCAAGGATCTGAGCCAATTCTTATTTTATCTAAATCTGGTCTTCTTTATTCCTAATGGTAATACAACTCCTCTCCCTCTACTCCCTTCTAAATGCCTTCAAACTGATGACTGAAAATAACCCAAGAGGAAGGATTCTACAGGAGTTAAAGAATCTGCCTAAGATTGAGAGGATTCAGCCTTATTTTCCTTTTCAGATGTAGATGTCCTATGTAACCATTCCTCTCTGTGCCTCAACTTTCCTTATTAAAAGAAAAAGAAAAAAAAAAGAGCTTTTGCTTTTTTCATGGTAGTGTTGGGAGACTAAAACCATTAAAATGATAGAATGGAAAAAATACTATGCTAAGGGGCAACCATAAGTTCCTTAGGACATGTTCACAAGTTTCCATGTGATAAATTTATCACAGCTTAATGCATTGTTACTTTCCAGCCAAATTGTGATTGGTGACCCTAGCGTTCTGGCTAACTGCAAATGTGAATTAAATGTTGTAGCAGAAACCATTATGCAGGAGATTAAAGATATAGTACACTACTTTACAAGTGAGAAAGAGTAGAGGATCACACTGAAAGCTATTACTAATCAACTAAGTCAACTTCAAAAATGATTAAACTTATGTGAAACTTACCTTTTAATGAAAACAGAATTGCAAATAAACAAGGTTTATCAAAATTCTAAGAGAAATTTGTAATCATCCACTGACTGTAGATATACATCATTTCAAATTTTCTTTTCTGTTCAGGACTGCTTGGCATCCTAGCTTTGGTTCAAACTCATTCCTAATTGATTACATTGTAATGAATGGTACAGGAAGGGAGTAGGAAGAAGAAAAAAGCTCAAAATTGCCTTACAGGCATAAAATGTGTTTTGATTTACAGTTAATGAAACTTTTTTATTACTCAAATTACTCCTTAATATTGTGGCAGGATTTACTCTGGAATGGGGTTATCACACACATATGTCCCATTGGTCTACGTCTCAGCAGCCAGGGTGGGTTTATTTTGGCGGGTTGGAAACAATGTCAGTGGTTCTCTTTTTGTTTAAAGCAGCAATTGGCATGCTTGCAAAGTGCTTAATGGTTTGTTTTCAGAGAAAAGAAACTTGTTACAATTTGAAAAATGCTTTTATAATCTTAGATATGCAGATGTAGATATAGAGATATATGGGCTTATATTATATACACATACTATATATAATTATACATATGTATACATATGAATGCATTTAGAAGCCATTGAAATTTTAAAATTACCTCCTTTCCTTTTTAACATTAAAATTGTCTTCTCAAATATTCAATCCCAGAAAAACTTTCCCTCTTTTCATCTTCCAGTGATTATATCATGAGGAAGTGATCCTTATGAATTACAATTGCTGATGGTTTCAAAAAGCAGCTACAGTGCTAGTTACTTGCCAAGCAAATTTTAGCAATATCTCATTCTAGTTGCTAAATGGATTTAACAACAGCTTTTGCCAGCATGAATGATAACTGAGTCTCAAGAGCTTTGGTTTAGTCCTGGTAGGCCTGCAAAAGTTCAAATATACATCTAGGGGCCACTGAAATCACAGGAAGGCTTGCCGTTGACTTCAATTGTCTTTAGGTGTTGGCCTCAGAACTTGCATCAAGCCCCAAATGTGTTTGGGTTCCTCCTTTCCCTCTTGCCCTCACATGACCCCCATCTTTTGAAAAACACTATCACTTCACTCTATCATTGCATTGTTTAAATCTGCTTCTTACTTTTTAGTGGATGAATTTCTTAAAATCACAGGAAGGCTTGACGTTGACTTCAATTGTCTTTAGGTGTTGGCCTCAGAACTTGCATCAAGCCTCAAATGTGTTTGGGTTCCTCCTTTCCCTCTTGCCCTCACATGACCCCCATCTTTTGAAAAACACTATCACAAACCCAGGCATCATTGCACTGTTTAAATCTGCTTCTTACTTTTTAGTGGATGAATTTCTGAAGCTCTACAGCTTCAGCTGAAAATGTATTTGTTGGGTGCATCTCGGCTCCTGCTTCCTGAAGTCCTTCATATATGGAAGTCTTTGCTCAGGCAATCCCAGCACAAACAAATCTTAGCCCAGACAGGATGCAATGGATCAGCAGTACCACATGGCTTGTTCACACAGGATTTTCCAGAAGGGAATGTGATTGCTTTTTTCCAGTTTCCTAAAAATGCCATTAATGTAAAACATTATTCAAATTCAATTTAAAAACATTAGGCTGAAGTGAGTTAAAATTAAAATAACCTTGTTAGATGATATACTAGATGTATGAAACATCTTCAGAACAGCTTTCATAATCCTTGTTAGATGATATACTAGATGTATGAAACACATCTTCAGAACAGCTTTCATAATGTCTGAATAGCTTTGTTACTTTCTCCTCAATCCCACAATATTTTTCTGTTTCATTAATTGGTAAAACACAGAGGTTTATACTTTCTAGTGTCTGATAGTAATGAATTCTTACTTTGTAATTTGACCTTGTCCTATTATATTTAAATACTTCAGAACAGACAACAAATGTCCTAATTGATTATTTACAGATCCTTCCTTCTAGCATTTTCTCTTCCCAAATAAGACCCCATGGAGATGACTAGATAAGTTTCCAACACATGTACAATTCCTATGAGGTTAAGGAGGAGTATAAAAGAACACATATATGATAAACTCTAGTCATTTGTTCAAATTTGAATGAAATGAACTTTTATTTTGAGAAAGCTTTCTTGCAGTCATACATTTTCCTTTGCTTTACCCTTGCTTTTTATGAGTCTCAGTTTCTCTCTCCTTGGGAATGATTTACTAAGTTTATACTACTTAAAGAGACTGAGACGTTATGCTGCTGAATTAAACAAGCAATATTTTAAACAAGCATCATATAAAAGATGATCTTTTTCAGCCATTTGTTATTTATGTTTCTTGGTGTGTTAGTTTACAAAAATAATAAATAAATTTTTGTTCATATTTATTATGTAAACTTCATCCTAAACTTCAGGGAGAACAATCATATCTTTGTTCAAATTTTTCAAGTTGTTCGTGCTATCTTCCATTTACAGACTACATTATTCTCACTTGGTATATAAATTTCAGACATTTTTCTTGTAGACTAAGAAATTGCACAATAAATTGTAAAATATGGACCCAAATCTAATATGAATCGCTATGACTTTCCCTTTGTTTAATTACCTGTAAGACTCCTAATAAAAAAGATTTATAAAGGAGTTTAATGCTGTATTTCAACAACTCTCTTCTGGAATATGTACTCTCTTGCTGTGTTGCAAATTTATAGAAGGTGATCTATCTTTAGCCTCCCTTGGAGACTGCTTGCCTAGTGCTTGGTGTAATGTTCAGTTTATTCTTTGTTGCTTTCTCAACACAGTAATCTTGATCAATAAAATAAAGATTCTGCCAGCTTTTGAAGAGTCTTGTGGCACTCTCTGGGAATCTATTACTTTTCTCAAAAGTGGTGACTGCCTCTTTTCTTTTGTGTTAACTTTTTTATTTTTGTAGATGTTAAAATTTTCTGAGGATTTTTGTTTGGGTGAATCTCAGAAATTTATACAGGAAAAAGAAATTTCAAATTAATGTACTACAGAACGACAAAGCTGCTTTCTAAAAAAAAATAAAAGAGAAAGTTTCAATGGAAACTAATAAACAAGTAGATTCCTACTGAAAAATAGCACAGAAGAGCTTGTAACTGTGCCTTGGATGACCAAGGGATCAAGAGTTAACTAGGGAGTGATATACTTAGAGAGTGGCAGCAGGCATTTGATGGGGTTGAATTCTATACCTGTGGTTTGAAGATACAGTGCATTTGTGTACATGAACTGTGTTTTAGGAAGTGAATTTACTCACGTGGAGAACCACTGTCTCCAAAAAAAAAGTTAATTTCATTAATCTCTTTGTGAATAAGTAGAAGTTCTATTTATCCTTTTAATCTTAACATAGGCCTTTCTTTGAAATAATATTTTACTGCATCTTGTCTAGTGAACTGAAAGAGTCAACAGAAATCCTAGCTTTGAGCTAGAACATATAGGAGAAAGGCTCTCATACTTCATTTTTTGCCATATACCATGTAATAAACAAATGGAATATTATGGTTTAGAGTATGTGTATTTTAACGACAAGCATCAGTGATGTTTATCCCAACAGTATTGTTCTTTTCGAATCACAACTAGTAAAATTACAATACCTAACTACTTCTGAATGGCATTTTTTAATCCAGAAGTACTTCCAGTAATCTGCATGGGAATGAGCAAATTACTGCATAATGTGAATATGAATGTCATGATCTGGCTGTATTCTATTTTGTAGATTAATATAGAAAATTAATGCATCCTAGAGAAAAGGAGAAAATGCTGCAAAAACTGTTTCTACTTTCCCCTGTGTGCCTGAGGACTGAAATATCCATTTATTTGTATTTTAATAACCAGCTCATGTTATGGTGGAGTTTTGTATCTCAGATAGCTCTTCCAATATTTTTTCTAACATCTTGGCATTTCTGGCATGCCCATGATAAAATAAATCTTCCTTACTTAGAGGAACCCTTTGAAAAACAAGATTTGAATAGATTTTCTCTTGTTGAAGACAGCTGTCACTTTTACTTCCCTTATCTCCAGGGTATCTAGGGTTGGAAAGGTCTTCTTTTGAATTTATTTTATCATTCTACGTTTGTTGCTCATATGGTAGACATTTGCTGACACTATGGCATATGTATTATGCAAACCCCAGTAACTAGAGTGTTTTGAACAGCCATGAGTTGTAATTCCAAACATATTAAGAGATTAAAATAATTGCACTGTTTAATTTTACAAGCTTTCCACAACAAACATAGCCACCCACTTCTACACTAAAAGAAAACGAAGTGACGACAAGGTCTACACTGTTTTCCAAAGTTAGCTGTGAAATGACTTTCTCAAACCACATAGATTAGGATAATGGACTTGCTACCCTTGCACACCCAAGCATTGCAGTAGGACTGGTTATAACATAACTAAATGAATTGTTTCTGATCATCACCTGCAGCTCTTTTTAATAACATCTTCAGGAACCACATGAGTCTGAATTGTTACTGCATGTTGGAAAAGCCCACAAGTACCACAGTGGTACATTATCAGTGCTGAGGAACTTGTACTCACTCATCTCTGCAGTGTGTTAGCCCAGGATATGGCATGGTTTTAGGCTGTGCCACATAACCCTCTCCTAGACAATGCTTGTACAGCAGTCAGAGGACTTTGTTGTGGATGTGGATGTGAGCTGTGCTGTGCCACCACCTCTCAGGGCCAGAGAAATGACCATGGTCCACTTCCTTCGCCAAGACAGATGTAGTCAAAGGAGAAAGCATATATGAAGACTGTGGTCCTTCCTGCATGTCTATTTTATAGTTTAATTGCATATAAAATGTAAAATTATACCTAGGCAGAAAAAAAAACCAACTTCTAGTTATTCATGCTTAACTGGCTGACAGTTATACTCTGCATCTGGAAAGAGATCTGAGCATTCTGGGGATTTGGCTTCCAGATGATCGGGGTCAGGGACCTGGTGGGAATTTTGACTTCCATCTGCTTGCAAAGCCAGCTTCTACGTTCATTTGCATGACAATGTGAGGAAAAAACTAAACTATGTCTTATATATGTATCTGTACTGCACATGTATTTTAATCATAACAGACTCATGTCCACACAGTTTATATATGAATAGATTAATGTATGTATGTAATTTATTATTCTTCACAAATAACAGTAGAATACTACCTTGGTATCAACTTGATCCCTTTTTTAAAAAAAAATATTTTAATTTAATCTGAAATTCTTATTAGAGTAAGAGTAATTTTTGCCCTTTGAGTATGAGATATCTAAGGAAAGTACAAAGTACCTGAATCGTATTACAAATTAAGGAAAAATATCTCACAAGAACAAGTTTTCCAGTGAGATTTCTGATAATTCCTTCTTGCAGTAAGGCAGGCTCTATTCCAAACAACACATTCTTATGGGTTTTTTTTGTGTATATTTGAAGTACTTCAACTTCTGCTAGAAATCTGAAAATACAGAGACTTGCAAGGAAGTGCATTCCTGGGACATACGATAAGTCACAAGAGAGAAATAACTCATCTTTCCATGATCAAGCATAAGAAAAGCCTGTGCATTTTTCCTATAGTTTGAGGGATCATGAAATATATTTACA
Source organism: Mesitornis unicolor (assembly GCF_000695765.1). Lineage (NCBI taxonomy): Eukaryota > Metazoa > Chordata > Aves > Mesitornithiformes > Mesitornithidae > Mesitornis > Mesitornis unicolor. The sequence continues at coordinate 12,276 of NW_010164436.1, read as the reverse complement.
ACAAAACAGCAATGAAGAAAAAAATAAGCCCCAAAATAAACCTGGATTCAATCATTATAAATTTTGGATTTGTTTCTGTAATGATCTCAAAACCACAAGGGTACAATTTGTGGCATAGAAAGTCCTGGAAGCTGGAAGATAACCCTGGAAGCTGGAGGACCACAACTGCAAAGAGTCACTATATCCTTGTTCTGTCCATATGTGTGTCCTAAACATATGCACTGTCAGAGACAAGAGACTGGGCTAGACAGACCTTCATTCTGACCTCTTTGTTATATAAAAATCAGAGCCCAAATGGCTCAAGGTTTGCAGAGGAATGAATTTGTACAGAATCATCTCCCATTACCAGTAACACCTCCACAACCTTCAGTGGAGCAGATACTCAGAATACCATGGAGTTCTTCAAATTCTTTGCAGACATTCAACTCTGATTCCAAACACCGACCAGCTCACCTTTCTGATGCATCTCTGAGCAGAACATACAAATTCTTTCTCTTTTCATTGGAATTTTGCATTAACATGTTCAACTGCAATAATCTTATCTCTTCAAAGTTATAACTGGGTTGATCCCATCCAGTAAAACTATGCTGTTCAGCTTCAGTCATTATTGTAAAATATTCATGAAAGTTTCTGGCCTTAATGTTAGGGAAGTATTCAAAAGGGAAGTGGTTTTCCAAGTATGAATAAATGCTGATTAAAAAGTTATGGAGAATTCCAACTAAATTCAGCTTACTTTTCTCTGTTTCTTGCATTATGCACTTTTCTACTTTAAAAGAGCACTCAAATTTCAGGTTTTGTACTAGTTTATTTCATTTTTAGAGGATTTCTGGTAAGAAGAGAAAGAAATAGAATGCAAGAAGGAAGTAGTTACTTGAACTTTTAAGATACTTTCTTGACTGTGTTTTGGGGTGTTTTTAATACAAACCAAATCTCAGAATGTTAACAGAGTTGTTGTATCTCAAAGGAAAATTAATGTAGAAAATGAATATTTTTCATAAAGGTAGAAACAAGTTTTGAAGTCAGAAAACAAACATTACTGTGTGATTATGTCAAAGAATAACATGTACAAATATGTACATGGAAAAAAGTCTCAAAGCTGCAGTATGCTAAAAATCAGTGGTCCTCACTCAACAAAGGATGTAAATGCAAAGATGAGAAAATGAGATATCCCATTAAAACTGATGGCATATGCAAAATTAGGTACATTTGTGAATCCTTTCCTGGTCCATGCCTGTTATTTGCACAGCCATCAAAAAATTGCAGAAGGCAATGGATATGGGGAAGCTAGCTGACTAAGGAAAAATATAATAAATGGGAGAAAAATATTAAATTAAGAAACTGTCGAGTTGTCTGCTCAGGTTCAACAAAAGTGCTTGACTTTCTGACTCTGTCACAGTGAACACAGAATCTCCAGTTTTAGTCTCCAAAGGTCAGTGACAGTAGCACTGGAAACATATTGCAGATATTGCCTCTATAATCAACTATTGTGCAGACCCTGAAAGCTCATTAGAAGACTGTTCTGCAGTCATCTCTCCAAATACTCTTCTTCTTTTCCCACATATCTAGTTACACTTATTTCATCTTGCTGTAGTCCCATAAACTAAGTTTTATGTGAAGACTTGTCTGTGCTATTAAGTGACAATCACCTTTTCAAGTTAACTTCTGATCTTCTCAGTGTTAGAAAAAGACCTTATCTTAGATGTGTAGTCCAAGTAAAGCAGCTGGATTGAACATGTTCAAAGGAAATGATATTTCAACAGAATTGAAATTAACTGTAGAAGCTTTAAGAACTGCCTGGAAAGCTGACATATATGCCCTTTATTTCCTCCTTCTCCCTAATAATGCTAATGAGGCTTAGCTAGGCTGGTGACAATAAAAATTTAAAATAGTAATCAGGAGCTAAATCACACATGCCTTTAGTATGCGGCGCTCTCCCATGGTAGAGTGGTCTGTTGCAGATTCAGGTGGTGTCATATATATTCCTTGGATAGTTGTGATATATTTCCCTTCACTTCTGCTGCTGCTCCTTTCATGTTACTTTTGTTCTGTCCCATTTTTCCTGCTCATTTCTCACTGATATAAACTCTGCTTAACATCTGGGAAAGTTCTCCATACCACTTCCTGAAACTACAGACACTGGTAATAGTAATAGTAATAATAATGAAACATTTATGTATATATTACTCCTGTCTCTAAAATACTTTGGGCTCTGTGGAAAAACACATGCCACCCAATCAAAATAAATAGAATAAAAACATAATAAATACATGAAATAAAACGCTAACTGGTTTGCAGGTGCTTGGACCCAAGGTCACCCAGACACATATGTTTTAGCTCAGTGTAGGTTGTAGCAAAGTCTGCATAGCCATTAATTGAGTTAATCTTATTGCAGCAGTTTCCACAATAAAGTTCAGGCTCCTGCATAAGCACGTGTTTATTTTTTACATAAGCCTGGGCCTATATTTTAAGTCCATAGGAGCAGCATGTGTTCAATACATCAGCTATTCTGCTGACATATTTTTCATTTCCAACTCTATGTCTACAAAGAGCAATAATACACCAAAGACAACCAAGTCAATTACCTTAACTGTTGAACTGAGGTGAGATTCTCTGTGCTAAGGTGGATATATATATCTCCTGGTATTCGTATGTGTCTTGATATATTGCTAAACCAGCAATATCGGTGTAGTGGTATAATATTGGTGTGCTCATATAAATATCTACTGACAGATAAGTGCTGTTCTAAACTTCCTCAGCAATCTTTACCTCTCCTACTGATCTCTTTTCATTTCATACAGTCACTACTCAGTGTGTTCTCTCCTAAGCTGCACAAAGAATTTTCTGCCTTCAGTGGCAGCCCAGTTCTGGCCATCATGCCAAAACTGCTCTTCTGCTACATTTCTTGGTAGACTTTTGTTTTCCTCTGTTGGTGTAATTAAATAAATATTCTGCACTCAGAACTCAGCAAAATCCAGTGGGACTGCACATCTAAGTCACTGGGAATTTTTTTTCAAATATCCACACTATATGATTGTTCTTGCTTCAGCATTTGAAAGGCAATCATCCAACTCACTTCTGAAAGAAACGGTGATGAATAATCTACCAAATGTCTTAAAGTCTCCTCTCTGCCTCTGTAGTTTTGCATGGATATTATCCACCCCAGGAAAAGTGCTGTTCCTCAACTTTATGACAGCCCATTTTCATTTCAGATCGCATAGAGTTGTTTTCCTTGGCACAGGGACTGACTGAATCATCCCCACCATGCACAGCAGGGCTGTCTGGAACGGGGTGGTTGAGTAAATCGCTGAAGTGTTCCTTCTTGCTTTACCCTTCTTTCATCAAGACCTTACCATCTTTAGTCTGACTGTGGTTTTAACAATTCATAAGCATGTCTCACATTTCCTTCATAAGCATGTAGGTGGCATTTAACTCACCCTAATTTTAGACATTCAAATGTTAGTCATTTTACATTAACTCATCATCTGGTCTTCCTTTAGAGTCAGCACAGAGATGCTGGCAGCTTCAGCAGATTGATTGCCTCTAAAGGTGTCCGAAACAATTACACTGTACATCTGTCTTTAATTCTAATATCTGCTTCTCGAGTCAGTTCTTTTTGTCACTTTTTGTATTTTCACTTTTTCTATTTCATCACATCCAGGGATCTAGATTATCTCCCTTTTAGGGTGAACTGGAAAAGCACTGAGTTCTTGGAGACACAGAGAAGTATTCAGGGCACAGTGAGATATATTGGTAAAAACTGTACGGATAGGACTGTCTTAATTACTTTTGCCTAAATATTTTTTATTACATTTATAATGACATAGAATATAGTCAGATTGAATCAGTTGAAAAGCCTAAAAGTGAATCCATTGACTGGATGGTAGAATGATATATTTGGTATGCTCTTACAAGATTTGTGTCTTTGAACATTTTGCTGCAGTTTTGCAGGTGTTGACTCCTTCTGTTCCAGTATAAATTAATGACAAGCTGTTGTTCAAATACTGCTAAAACCATTTACAGCTGCACAGAAATCTGACAGAAAATACACTTTTTTTTTTTGGTAGTACTCATCTACCATCATGAGAAACTGGCATTTTTGTGTGCAAAGATAAGACTTAATAAAAAATCAGGCAACAGGATTGAATATGGTGCTGACTAGTTGCCTTTTATAAACTCAGTAAAAGATTCATGGAAGTCACTGGACTTTCCCCACTGAAGTGGGCCCAGGTGAACCTCATCAGGTTCAACAAGGTCAAGTGCAGGATCCTGCACCTGGGTCTGGACAATCATTGTTATCAATACAGGCTAGGAGATGATGTGCTGGAAAGCAGCCCTGAGGAAAAAGACTTGGGTAAACTGGTGGATGAAAAGCTGGATATGAGCCACCAATGTGCATCTGCAGCCCAGATGGCCAACCACATCCTGGGCTGCATCAAAAGAACTGTGGCCAGAAGACCAAGGGAGACGATTCTACCTTTCTGCTTTGCTCTGGTGAGACCTCACCTGGAGTACTGCATCTAGTCCTGGAGCACTCAACACAAGAAGGATGTGGACCTGTTTGAGCATGTCCAGAGGAGGGCCACAAAAATGATCAAAAGGCTGGAGCACCTCTCCTGTGAAGATAGGCTGAAAGAGTTGGGGCTGTTCAGCCTGGAGAGGAAAAGGCTCCGGGGGGACTTATAGCAGCCTTCCAATATCTGAAAGGTGCCTACAAGAAAGCTCACAGAATCACAGGATATTAGGAGTTGGAAGGGACCTCGAAAGATCATCCAGTCCAATCCCCTTGCCAGAGCAGGATGTCCTAGAGCAGGTCACACAGGAAAGCTGGTGAAGAGCTGTTCACTAGGACACATAGCAATAAGAGGAGGTGTAATGGTTTTAAGCTAGAAAAGAGTAGATTTTGGTTGGATATTAGGAAAAAAATCTTCAACATGAGGCTGGTAGATCACTGGAACAGGTTGCCCAGAGAGGAAGTGCAGGTCCAAACCCTGGAGATATTCAAGGTCAGGCTTGATGGGGCTCTGAGCAACCTGATCTGGTAACAATGTCCCTGCTTTCTGCAGGGGTTGGACTGGATGATCTTTGACGGTCCTTTCCAACCCAATACATTTTATGATTTTATGAAGTCAGTAAGCTTTGTGTGATACTTAAAGGCTGGCAGTAGAAGGAACAAAACCACTGCAGCTCAGTCCAGTTGCTCACTGCATTCTGAAGCAGAAATTGCCTTTGAGGAATGGAGAATACCACAGCCATAACTGGTGAAAGTGCTTTTCAAATATTTTTTCTTATTTCATGTTTGATAATTCAGTTTTGAAATGAAGAAACTAACAGCAAAACAGTATTGTAAAAGAGCTGGGCAAAATATTAAAAAAATAATAAAGTCTATTTTTAAAAGTTCCAAATAACATGGTAATGATGAAATTGCTGGATGGTTCCACAACTAACTGAATGACATTATCTCAGAGGATGTATGGAGCTACTTTGAGTTTGTGATGGAATAGCTAATGCAGAGGCTGACAAATAAATAGAAAATGTAATGCCATTTCAGTTAAATTAAATCCTTTCTTTCTATTTAAGCTTGTGTCTATTAGTTTATGATTCAAGAAAGGAAATGGCATTGACAGAATATAAACCTCTGAAGTTTTCACAGTTAAGAGTTCTGAGCTGGAAGGAGAGAAACTGAGCCCCAGACACACAAATTCTGATAATGGTGAGATGGTGACAGTGATTCAGACTGCATATACTGAAGTTAGGATTTTAAGCCTGTCTAACAAATATGGATAAACTCTCCATCTCATATAGTCCATACAATTTGTGCTTTGTGTGTGAGTTAGTCTTATATGACACAAAGAATGCATTATTCATATTTTACCCACTGAAAATGCCCAAAGAACAACTGCACTCTAGTGCTGAGATAACGTCATCCCCTCTCTGTGGAAGAAAAGTGGCGGAAGCTTCTGTCCACCTCATTGACATCTCTGCTTGGAAGGACTGGCATCGAATGAGACATTTCACAGTAGGCACGACTAGGTCAAAATCACTTTAACTTAGAGGAAAGTTTCTGACCTATGGAAACACAGGTTTAAATCTGTTAGCTATTGTTTACATTCTGGTTTGAAGTATGCTTGTTTGATACTGAGTTTTCTAGCATTCTGCATTTGCTACACCTGTAAATGGAGAACCTAAAAACTTCACAAAAGCTGTTCTAGGTTTGGCCAATAGTGTTTCCAGTCACATCTTCTCTCAACAGTCACTGATGGATGCCTAGGGAAGGACTTAAAAACAGGTTGAAAATGGAGTGTGATTTCTAAAAAACATTCCTTAAAACATTCCTTTAACCTCCAGTTTTTTTGCTTACAAACTTCTTCTGCAGGACAATATGTCTTCAAATGTATTGGCCCTTGATTAATATTTTAATGATTTTTTTAGCTGCCTTTTGGATTTGTTTTCCTTCCAAGACTTCACCATTTACAATTTTACTGACTTTCTCCTGCCTGAGTGTAAAACTTTGAATCTTTGTCATTAAAGAAAGTGCAGTCCTGCACTCTGTGCTTCTCTGCAGCTTCAGTCTCCCTATAGTGTTCAGTTTAATTTTTTCCCCTTAGTCCCTTGGTTACATCTTGGTTTACACAAAATCTGTACCCAATGCTTTATTTTTTTAACAGATTACTTAGTTCCTGAAAATTTTGAACCACTCTTCACTGTGCTACTTTGTGTTATCATAAGCCTTTGCCCTTTCACATTTCTGATGGGTCATGTGCAGAGGACTTTGTAGTTTTCCACTACCATGACTGCACTGGTTCTTCACTTTCCAGCAGCCTCAGTTTTTTCCCTAATGGCTGGTGAGTGCTGATATCCTCTACTGATGGCACCTGGCACATCGTAAGCACCACTGGAGCTCTTTTGGTCTCCACCAGAAAATAGCCACCCAGCATAAGCTTTTACCAATCTTTTCTTCAAGGTCCTTACATACACAGCTACAATGACAGCTTCCTCACTGAAAGTTAGAGCCTAAAGTCTTACTCATTTTTTAATTTGTTTGTCTGTTATTGATTAGACAGTTCTGAAAACGTAAAGGTAAGCTTACATTGGTGAGTCCATATTGAGATGATCTAATAAGCCTTTGCTGCACCTATTGATTAACTGAGACATTTGTCCTCAATGCTAGCTGTCATTGTGACAATCTAAAGATCTATATAAACTGTACTGACTAAGGATAGTTTTAGTTCACTAAATATTTATTCTTACTATAAAGGAAATGTTTCCTAATTTTTAATTGCACAACTTTTCATATTCTGTAGAGCTACTTAGGATGTAAATTAAGACAATAATTGTTCATTCAATGTAGGAATAAAGAACAATGTTGTTAAAGTGAAGTTCCACCACTGAAATTTACAGCCAAACCTAATTCTCCTACTCTGGCAATCAGCTGTAAAGGACAGGTTCATTGTGGCAAGAAAATGATATGATCAAATGAGATTACATACATGTGTGCAAAGAACAAAGAAAAACTGAGCATGACATATAGATATGCATCTATGTGTGCTTTTGTTTTTGTGCTTGTCTTATAGCAATATATTGACATCAGTAGAAGATGATGTATTTTATTATAGCATTTTATTGCCTACAGAGCCAATGAGTGCTTAGCTTTCCCTGTTCTCTCTCCCAGAAATGTGCTCTAATATGTGGAAAGAACAGTACATATATAGATGCATTATATAATCCATGAATTTAGTACAAATTGAACTGACAGATTGCAGTTACAGTACAGATGTTCTCTTTATTGGCTAGACGTCCAATAAAGGCAGCATTTTGAATTTTAAAATATAAATCTGCAATCTTCATTTGAACATATACAGAACCAGGTAAATGGGTACACATGGAAACTACTTGTAAAAGTATTTCTATTTGTAAAATCCCTATATACAGAGCATATGCCCAGAACTCTGGTTGCTTTCCATTTCAAATTGCCTATAAGGTTGGAAGGATTTCCATAATTGTAAATTGCCCACATAACATAGGAGGGTTATGGGAATTATGGCTACTCCTCAAATATGTTTTTATAAGCACCTGAATTTAAAATTGATTCAAATCGCATTTTAATATGTGCTGGGTCAGGCCATACTGTTTTAATTTATATAATGTATTTATCAAGAAAAGGGGAAATTTAAAGAAGTGGAAAATATAATAAGATATGAAGCTTTATGGCAGAAAGGCACCCACAGAACATAGCTGTGAAGTAAGTCAACATTAAAAGGCAAAATGTAGGATTTTGTGGGCTACTGATGCAAAGATTACAAAAAAGCTCAGGAAAGCATATGTCTTTCTCTTCAGAAACACACAAAGCAGTGTCAAGTCATCTTTTGAGTAGCTGGAAAGCTGAAAACCACTTTTGCTGAGCAGACAAGACTTGAGTTGATCAATAGTATATACGAGTGTCAGCAAATAATAATTTGACTCATACTGTTTGAAAATGTTGCAGACTCAGCACATTGCTAACATTTAATCATTGGAGAGGACCATTGATTTCAGTGCTAGATGTACTTCTGTGTTGCACATGCACCGAAAGAACTTGCTAGATTTTTTTTCCAAAGCAATAGTTGATTATATGAAATATTCTGATTCTTTATTTCCTCATAATTTTGAGAAAAGAATAGCAATATCTAACATTAATTAATGTGTGCATTTTATATAGACTAGAATAATTAAAATGTCTGTAGAATGGGGAAGTTGAAACTAGAAATCAAGTGATAAAGTCATGATGCTCAGTGTGAATGTGTGAGTCCTTCTTCCAAAAAGTATAATGGACTAGATTTTCAGGACTTAGATTTTTCAGCTTGTCTGAGAGCTGTAGAACGCCTTCTGGTTTTTGTACGATCCTAAGGAAGGTGCTATACAATACGCAAGGAGGAAAATTGCCACCCGCTGAATTGCCATCAGTGCTTGCTATAGCACGTGTAGGTACCTTGGAATATTTCCAGCCAAATTGAGCCCTGACCTCGCACCAGTGAGCTTGTGGAAATAAGGTTGCAAAGCTTCAGGCTACCTGAATAAAAGTAAAATCACCAGTTGGAAGGTGTTCTGGTTGTATGAGTTTATTTATAGGCTAACAAAAACTTCAATGAAAATCTCCACAAGTGCTGAAAGCAACATTAAAAAAAGTGAAATTATGATTATGAGCTGCTGAACTTTCTATATGCCTGATTAATAAAAAAAATCCAAATGGTTCTATTAAAGTGAAGCAGGTATTTCAACCAATAAAACAGAACATTAAATCTTTGACTAAAAAATTGCCAGAGCAGGACAAATAATTACTTGAAAGAAAAGCGAAAAACAGAAAAAATAATGATGCAACACTCAAGCAAAATTCAAACTTTAAGAAGAAAAAGTACTTTCAGGTGCATGGATGCTTAGCAAAGGATTTCCTGAAAGTGTTCCCTTCACTGTGATTAGGGATGTGCATGGAAACAGAAGAAATCTGTGTGGTTCAGGTGTTAGCAGCTCCATTAACTATGTTTCTTAGAGTTTTATCACCTTTCTCTATTTAAAGATGTGTTCTTCTAAAAGTTACATGGATTAACAGAGGCAGTAATGTGTCCTGGAGATGTTGGCTACAGAACCATGTCAAGCTATTCAGGCAGGGAATTGTTTGGGAAGGAGCTGGAGTAGCAAATGGAGATGCTCAAGATAATACAGTTTAACAAGTCATAAGTATAATGAATAATTCTTGACAAGGAAACATTGAGGCAATAGCATGTGATGTTATCAGAGGTTATGAGCTCATAAGAAGGAGATTCTGATTTCTAAATTACCGTACCCTCAGTAATACTTTTCTGTCAAGCTTCAACACACAGCTTGTTCACCACACCTTCCTGTTCATCAGTTTGAGTGATTATCTCTGTCATAACTGAATTATCTGGAGACAAAGAATCAAGAAGCAAGTGAAAATCAAACTAGCTAACAGCAAGGTAATAATGAGGCAGAAAGAGACCAATACAAGTAAAATTAATTTAACATAAACATGCCAAGACTTAAAACATGTTTACCTACAGAAGTATTTGTCAAAAATACGCATCATTGTACCTTGTGGCAGATACCTTATGAGATAGAAGTAAAAGACCATTCTTCAACACATAAAGAAATACAGTGCTTTTATCATACAGGACCACCACTCACTAGTGCAAGTGTGGTTGTACTTGAACACAGATAAATGTGTGTTACTCAGTTTAGCTTACATGTAGAATTAATTGTTCCTAGTATACACAATCTAAAAAAATAGTATTCTCAGATTATTTTGGAATGTTTCTTGAAGAATGAAGCCAGTATACAGGATTTTCTGAAATAACTGTGCAACCTAGTCTAGGTGATCCTGCTCTGGCAGGGGGGTTGGACTGGATAATCTTTCGAGGTCCATTCCAACTCCTAACATTCTGTGATTCTGTGAACTGCTCCTTTAAAAACAATATTAACTTTGTAAAAAATGCATTGTTGTTACTTTGGGTTGTTCCTTTTTTTTTGTCATTTTAGAAAGAAAAATTTTAAGGACAAAGCATCAAATGTTCTTATAATTTATATGTTGAAGAGTATCAGGGCACATTCTTGTTCAAAAAAGTTCAGATGGAAAGTCTACACCAAGGGACTAACATTGCTGGCCAGTTTTCCTGACAGAACAAATGTTTTAACAAGCTTTGCTAGTGATTACTGATTCGTAAAGCTTTTATTGCAATTCTATGTATTTAGGGTCAAACTCTCCAAGCATCCCTATTATGGCAGACTGATTTTCACAGGAACTCAGCCTTTACTGATGCACCAAAGGAAGCAAGTAGGTTTTCAGAGGTGCTCAACACACTGTGTACTCTCAGAGGAAGACACTCGGTACACAGCTTATCTGAGTGCATGCTGCAAACTCATTGATTTATACCGGTTCTTGTTCCCTTCTGAACCATTTCAAGGGAGAGAAAACCGGAGGGGATAAAGTGGAAGAAGAGAGAGGTAAAACTATTGCTTTTGGATGCAGTGTTACTGGTGACACAGTATGTTCTGTTCAGAGAAAACTGCAGGAGGTTACTCTGCTTTCCTTCAAACATTTTGAATATATTCTAAATGTAAAAACAGATCTCTGCTTCTGAAATTTTCCCCTCCCCTGTTAAAATAAATGTTATTTGACTTGGCACATTGGTCATCTTTCTTGTAAATGTCTCTGTCCTGTTTAGATACTAGCAGACAGCTTATGTTTGAATAAAAGTTCTTCAGAAAAAAAATATAAAAAAAGAAAAGAAAGGAAAAAATAGTGGTAGGAGAAAATAAAGAAATAAGTAAAAAGGTCATTTTATGTCATCTGTACTGATTGTCAGTGGCTGACTGCTGCAAGAAACAGCATTGTATGTTTGTATGTACAAATTCAGACACTTTAAAATACCGAGTGTATGTGTGTCTACATATACATACATATTTGCTTACATGTATATAAGCAGTTGTTGAGATATGTATATTTAAGTACAGGGCCAAGACACATATATTTACACATATGACTATATCTGGAAATTGGAAATATTGAGGCATTTCTACTTCTGATGCCAACAAGATATGTAAAATCCCACCATGTTTCACCTCACCCATGCAACAAAACAGCCATGGACTTGTGGTCATTTACATCTCCACAGATTTTGTACATGTGAATAATTCTGTGGCAGTGAGATCCCAAGATTGGATGTGACTTCTTTTTTTCTTGAAATTGAAGTTTTATGAAAGTTGGAAGGAAGTCTTTGTGATGCATTGTTCTTTTGTTCTGAACTGCTAAGGAATTTAAAGTTACACTTGAAAATATATTTCGGAGAAAGGCAAGGAGTAAACAGAACTCTTCACAATATATACAGCTGGTGAAGGAATTGACAAGGGAAGGTGCCCTGCTGGACCTGCAGTTTGCAAATAGAGAAGGTCTTGTGGGGGATGTGATGGTTGGAGGCTGTCTTGGGCATAGTGACCATGAAATGATAGAGTTTTCTGTCCTTGGAGAAGCAAGGAGGGGAGCTAGCAGAACTGCCACTTTGGACTTCTGGCAGGCAGACTTTGACCTGTTTAGGGAATTTGTTGGCAGAATTCCCTGGGAGGCAGTTCTGAAAGGCAGAGGAGTCCAGGAAGGCTGGACACTCTTCAAGAAGGAACTCTTAGAGACGCAGGATCAGGCCATCCCTGTGTGATGGAAAATGAGCCAGCGGGGAAGAAGACCAGTTCTTCGGAAGAACGGGCAGGCATCTCAGGAGGAATACAGGGCTA